>NW_005871641.1:324759-349810 GCF_000147115.1 Myotis lucifugus
ACCCTCCGGGCGCGCCCCGACTTCCCGGAACCCCCGCGGCTCCCCGCCCCGCCCGCGAGGCCCCGCCCCAGTCCCGCGCCCCCCGGCCCCGCGAGCCCTCCGGGCGCGCCCCCGCGCGGGACCAGGCCGGCAGAGGGCGGGGTCGCTCACCCGTCCGCAGCTCATGCTTGACAGGGAGGAAGCGGTTTTCCCCGGCGCCGGCATACCCGCCGGGTCCATCGGCGACGCCGCCGCTGCCGCTCTCCTCCTCCATCTTTCTCCCGGTCGGATCCCGCAGACTTCTCCGAGGGGACGCGGGAGGCAGCGGACGCCCGGCCCCGCACGGCTCCCGCTGCAGTCCCCGGAGCCGGGGCGGGCGCGGCGGCTCCAGAACTCGGACGCACGGCGGAGTCTCTTTCCCGCTCTGGCCGCACGGCTCGCTCCTCCGCCTCCTCCCCCTCCAGCTGGCACCGCTAGTACCGCGCAACCAACCCGCCCCGTGCTCCCCCGCCTCCTCCTGCCAGCCGCCCCGCCCACAGCCAGCGAGGTACCGGAGCCCTTCGAGCAGCCAGCGCTTATTGGGCCCGAGGCGCGCGCATCTCTGGACGGCGGCTCCCATTGGGCAAACCCGCTGTGACTTCTCAGCACCCGCCCCGCCCCGCTCCTCGAATTGTTGTTGCTCGGCGGGGAGGCAGCAGAGGCAGGAGCGCGACTACTCCGATTGGTGCGATCCGCGAGTTTGCCCCGCCTATTCCCCCCGGTGCGCACGCGCAGCCAGGACCCTCCCTTCCCTCCTCTGACCTCCTCAGAACGGTCACGCCCCCACCCCCCAGCTTCTATCTGTTAGTAAACAGTGTCTAGTAGTCAGGAGGCGCTCGGGGTGTGTGATTGGCTGTTGCTGAAAGAGGCGGGAAGGCTGATTGGAACGTTTGGTCCGCCAATCACTGTGGGCAGAAGAGGGTGCCTGGAGGGTAGTGTTTCTCCTGCAGGTGTTCGCAGGGCGAATCTAGGATCACTAGTGTGTGATCAGCGGGAAGACAGCGTTTCTTAAGAAGGTGTTACTCGCAGTAGGGAACCCTAAACAAGTGAAGTGGCGTGTGTGCTTACATACAGGCAGTTCTTGGCAAAAAGCCTTCCCCAGCCCTAGATGAGGACTTTTGCAAAGGATAGATATTTCCATTTTGTACGAGACACGTACTAGGCACTAAAAGGATGCAGAGGTTAATAAAATAGAATATAACCCCTCTCCCCAAGCAGCTTTCAATAGAATATGAGAAAAACAGATAATCTGTGTATATACCCAGGAAGCTTTATAGCAGAATTTGAAATAAAACAGTCATACAAACTGTTAGAGAACCGAACTGATGTCAATAATTATTCTCAGTAGAGATGCTGGGGAAGGCTTTTAGGGCGAGGAGGCATTTGAGATAACCAATTTAAAGGATGGGAACGATGGAAATACCAGAAACAGACATTTCATAGAAATGGTAACTGTGAGCATGTGGTGAGCCACACGGCCATGGCATACTCAGCCCCACGTTGGGCGCCATATGTGCCGAGCCAGCACAGCCAGGTTCAGTGAGCGTGAGAGGGAGAGGTGAAGGATTGAGAAAAGACAGACAAGAGAAAAAAGCTGGGTCTAGGTGGGACACTGTCCTCTCTGATGGAGAGCTAGTGACAGCGCCACAGACTACAAGCTGAGTCTTTATTTTATAACCAGATTCCACAAGGCAAAGTAAGGGCGTGGTCAAGATGTTTACAACATTCTCGTGGGTTTCGAATCTACTCAATTACAAGCACCTGAATTCTATCAAGCCCACATCACTCAACCACGTGGGACCACAGGTTCGGACCATAGGTTCAAGCTTACAACTATAGCCTTTGGCTATACTTGTGCTGGGAGGGCTTTGCCCTCCAAGCTAGGACTTACACATGGCTTTGCCAAGAGAGGACTGTGCCCTCTCATTAGTCCGAGGCTTGAACCTGTCCAAACACTGTAGCCGCTCTCCACATGAGCATAAACCTGAAGGTATGTGATAGATAAGGCCGATGGAGTATGATGTAAAAGATAAGCTGAAAAGGTAAGGTGTGGAGGACATTGACTACCATGCTAAGCAATGCATATTTTATTTAGTTTAAATGTTTCAACCATTTAAAACATGAGAAGGATGGACTGAGGGAGAAGGAGAAAGAGAGCAGGGTGAGAATACTGTTGCAGGGATAGAATTTGTGGGGCTTAATTTGTGGGGCCTAATTTCTGGCAGTGGACCTGAGAGTGGACAAAGGAGAGAATTAAAGATGGATACTTGGACATCATTCACATAGAAGTGTACTTTTAAACTAAGCATGGATTAGATCAGAAGTCAGCAATGTTTTTCTGTAAAGGACCAAATAGTAAATATTTTAGGTTTGCTAACTATGTGGTCTCTTTCACAACTACTCAACTCTGCTATTGAAAACAGTAAGTCAACTAATGGATATGGCTGTGTTCCAATAAAACTTGATTTATGGACATTGAAATTACATTTCACATAATTTTCATGTGTCATAATATATTCTTATTCTTTTCAACCATTTAAAAATATAAAAACTATTCTTAGCTCTTTAGCAGGGGCCATTAAAAAACAAACAGGCAGTAAACCAGATTTAGCCGCAGGCCATAGTTTGCAGACTCCAGGGTTAGATTGCCAGGGAAGATTAAGCAGAGAAGCCTTCCAGCCCCTTTGAGTTGCCCTCAGTGCCCTGGGCTTATCCACCTGAAACATTTCTCCCACTAAACCAGAGATTTTCAACCTTTGCCATCTCATGGCACACATAAACTAGTTACTAAAATTCTGCAGCACACCAAAAAATATATATTTTTTGCCAATCTGACAAAAAATAGGTATATTTTTTATTCATTCAAACCAAATGGCTATTGTTGGTGTTGGCTGTTGTCATTTTTTTATTTGACAGTATAAGGGGACAGAGGGCAGTGGCCCTCACTAAATAGTCAGATATCGGATGTTTGTGAAATTCTTGTGGCACACCAGTTGAAAATCACTGCACTAAAATCATGACTGGCTACTTATTTGTCTTTCTCCTCCACAAGTAGTGTGCTATCTGTAGCTAGGGGATGAGGTTGTACAATAGTTCATTTGTTCACTGAATCACTTTTACACTAATCATATACCAGGTACTGTGGAAGATACCAGAGGCAAAGTGGAAGCAAAAAATGCAATCCTTGCACGCATAGAGCCTACAGTCTAGAAATTGAAAGAAATCCTAAGTCATTACATAAGGAAATATAAACTTTTCATTGTGATCATGCTGTAAAGGAAAATTATAGGGTGCTACAATAGAATTTATCAGGGTCCTAATTTAGGTCAGAGGAGCTTGAAGATCTTTATAAGGAAGTACTATTTAAACTGATTCTTAAAGATGAGTAGGTTTTAACCAGGATGTGGCAGAGACTGGCCTGATGCTCACCAATCTCATTTCCTCTTCCTGGGCACACAGGAGAAATATGATTTTTTTCCTCTTTACAGTTAAGCTAGAGTCATGTGATTGTGATCTGGCCAATGGGGTGTGGGCCAATGTGATGTGTGCCATTTTTAGGCCTGGCAAAGAAAACCCCGTACATAATCACCCACACTTTCTTCTCTTCCCACAGCATTGCAAAGGCCACATATTGAATGTGGGGGTGACACAATTTAGAAGAACCCTGAACCTCTGGGTCTCCATTTGAAGAAGAGCCACCCTGACCTACATCAGACCTACTGTCCTGTGAGCAATAAATAAATGTTATTAGGCATAAGCTACTGTAATGTTGGGGTTGTTTGCTACTAAAGCATAATTGAGCTATCCTGGTGATTTCACAAGTGAATTTTTGAGGAGAGAAAATTCTAGGACAATGCAGATGCAAAGTACTGAGACAGGCAAAGAGCCTATTTACTGTATTTTAGGGATTGAGAGAATGACAATAGGGTCATAACACAGAAAGCAAGAGTTGAGGTGTGAGAGGCAGGCAAATATCCAGTCACAAAGTGTGTGGTAGGACTTGTATTTTTGGAGTTTTTCCTATGTGAAGTCAAAAGCAATGGAAGGAATTTAAACAGGGGAATGATATAATTGGGATAGTATTTTCAAAAGGTCACTGTGGTTAGTGGTTAGTGAGCTGGAGGGAGCAAGAGGGAATATAGGGAGACCAGATGGGAGATTATCACTGTAGTCTGGAAAACAGGTGATAACCGGTATAGTAGATATAGAAAGAAATGGAATGTTTCTAGATATATACAGGATGTCCCAAAAAATGTATATACACTTTGAATAATTATTAACTCCAATGGGTTAAATCTGAAAAGAAAGAAACATTGGAATTAATAATTGTTCAAAGTGTGTACATATTGTTTTAGATTATCAAAATGCCCTGTATTTGGGACTTCCTGAATTATTGAATTTGGTGGGTAAGGGAAAAAGGGGTGTCTGAAATGACACCAAGTTTCTAGCATGAAGAATTGGGTAGATGGAAGAGGATAGGGGTACATTTAAGTAAAAGCATATATCAGAGAATATCAAAAGTTTAAATTCAAAATGGCCAATGCCAATATTAAATAGTTCTGTGGATATTAAATATAAGTCCTACCACACACTTTGTGACTGGGTATTTGCCTGCCTCCCACACCTCAACTCTTGCTTCCTGTGTTATGACCCTATTGCCATTCTGTCAATCCCTAAAATACAATAGGCTCTTTGCCTGCCTCAGTACTTAAGAACTGCAGAAAAGTCTAGCATTGAGTCTTGAGAACTACAGAGGGGTCTAGCGTAGAAATATAACTTTAAGAATCATTGGCCTATAGATGATACTTGAGGCCAGAGGTATGAATAAGATTACCTGGGGAGAGAATGAGCAGAAGGAAGAAGAGGAGCCCAAGACTCAAGTCTAAGAAATTTCAAAATTGAGATGTTGGAATGAGAGGGTGAAGCCAGAGATGTAGGAGGAAAACCCGTAGAGTTGTGTGTCTTGGAAGCCAACGTTTTTCAAGAAGGAGGGAGTGGTTGGCTATGTCACATGCCCTGAGAGGTCACATAAGATGAGGTCTAGAAAGAATCTATGAATTTGCCAACTTGGGTGCCACCGGTGACAATATCCAAGGCGGTTTTGGTGGAGCAAATGGGAAGTGAAATAGAAACAGCGTGCGTGAACAAATTTTTCAAGGAGTTTGCCTCTGAAGGAAAAATAGAGAAGGAAGACCCCAGCTGTAGAGATCCAGGGAATCTTTTTTAATTTACTTTTTATTTTCAAATAATTTTAAAATTTCAGAAGAGTTTCAAAAACAGTACAGGATTTTACACAACCTCCACCGAGCTTACTCTAATATTAATATGTTACATACCATAGTTCAGTCACCAAAAACTGAGAAATTAACATTGGTGCAATACTATTAAATAAACTTCAGACTCTATAGATTTCACCACTTTTCCATAAAAATTTGATTTTTATATGCCTAAATGGTTCAAAAGAATTAAAAGAAGAGTATACTGTGACATGTGAAATTTACATTTCAATGTCCATCAAGTTTTATTGGAACATAACCATGTTCTTTCTCTGCACCAGGTTGCAATCCAGGATCCTACATCATATTTAGTTGTCATGGCTCCTTAGACTCTTCCACTGTGAGCTGGCTGAGAGGTTTGCCTTTGATGGGAGGAGGCCCCAAGGCCTTCACCAAGGAAGGAGAGAGAGAGGAGGGGCTGGAGGCAGGCATGAATCAGCTTGTAGACAAGAATATCTTGGCCATCTCATACCGGTATCCCTGACATTTAGAATAGGCGCTCGCCCAAAGAGGGCTTTCAGTAAATGTTTGTTGAATAAATGAATGAACGAGAGAGTTGGAAACCTACATTTGAAGAGTAGGTGTAAAAAGGGGAGCCAATTTAGGGTGTCATCTCAGCAAAGCAGGAATGAGTCCTATGAGCTGATCCTATCTGTAGTTAAAAACACTCAGATGTGCACACGTGTAGCAGAGAGTGTATTTCAGGGACGCAAGTCCTGTGCTGAGAGATGGGAGGAGACGGGCTTGGGAACTGAGGATAGTGGGAACAGTTTGGAACAGTCACTGAGGAAAATAAATGCACATAGTGAGCCAGCCTGGATAATTGCTGACTAGCACTGGGGGCCCAGGTGGAGTTAGAAAGCCTGAACCAGGAGAGTGAAAAGTCCTTCTCTTGCAACTTACATTTCCCCTCAGGGCTGGAGACAAGCAGTTGGGCAGCACCCTCCTTGCAATGAGTGACCTGGGGCCCAAGCTGGGTGAGCAGGCAGTGAAGCCAAGAAAAAACGGCTAGCCTGCGAGAACAGGCTGGAGTCCAGGAGCCGGAGCTTATTAACATAAATGAGTGGAACAGCAGTTGGCAGCCTTGGCTGCGCACTGGAGTCACCTGGGATACTGTGAAACAAAAACAAAACTCCCACCCTGAAAAGGGGGACCTAATTGGTCTGGGGCGGGGCCTGGACTTGGGGATATTTTTTTTAGTTCCCCGCGTAATTATAATGTGGAACCAGTTTTGTTACAGCTCTCATGTACAACCAGTAGAGGAGAGGATGGGAAGTAGGAGCAAACTGGAGTTTTGAAACAACGGCAGCTTTGCAGAGGTAATGATGATGCAGGATCGGGTAGGAAGAGAAAATATAAATTGGGGGCTGAACACACCAAGTAAAATGGGTGGGAGCTTAACTGATCAGATGGTGATATGCAAGCATGGCTTGCAGTCAAAGGAGGAAGAGTTTTTTAAAGGGGCAAGAAATGGACAGTGGTCCGGATGTAGTTGCTGGAATTGAGGAAAACCTCACTCGTCCGCCCTGCCCTGAGAGATGGGCAAGTAGGGAGGGCCGCTCTGTCCGTGAAATGCAAAGAGAAAGTCAGGTTTCTGCTGAGGCCGGGAAGAGTAATAGAGAAAAAAGCTCGAAAATATGTTTGTTCCCTTTAGAAACTGCCTTTTGCCAGGCCTGCTGGTACCTGGGTGCCAGAATAGGGCCCCCTGCTCACCCCTTTATCTTGGGGGCCTGTGTCTATGGCACCGTGCCGTGCCGTGTGGCTTCATGGATCCTTGGCAGGGAGGGGAGGGCTAAGCAAAGTGGGGGAGGGCCTCGTCAGTGCAAGCCTTTAGGACTTAATGAACTCATTGGTCACGCAACATGAGCGAGAAGCTCCTCGCCTTTGGAGTTCTAAGAATTAAGGAACGTCAGAGACTCGCCACGTGACACCTCCTCCCTGCCCCCCTTTAACTGGCTCAGATGTATAGTCAGATAAGAAAGAACTTCTCGCAAAAAGTCAAAAACAACTTTATCAACATCTTGATTCTGTTTTTGACCTTGTGAGGTCCTCCACTGTGTGATATAGATCCAGGAAGTTTAAGAACATGCTGCAGGCTGCGGAGACCAGCAGTTAGGGAGTGTGAAGTTCATGTTCTTGGAAGACATCCATCCACTGTTGAAGGTAACATATTGCCGCTCTTCCCAAAAAGGGTGTTGGGAAGGCACACACACACCTTGAATTCACAAACAGGAAGGAAATTCTGTGGTGGGGAGGGGGGGCAGCAGCATTTAGGCATTTTCTCACCCCTTACCCCCCCCCCCGCACTCCCCCCCCTCCCCCCTGTTTTCCCTTATTCCAGAGAATACCTACAAAACTTAGCAACCCTCTGAATGGGGCAGAGTCAGAGCACTCAGCTGTGTGGGAAGATCCAGTCTAGGATCTGGCTGGGTGGACCTGGGAGAGACTATAGAGGCATGCGTATCACAAATACATTCAGATAAAGATAGTAGAGACCTTTTTATTCCCTGCCTCCCCACCCCTCCACCCCAAAATCTTCCGGAAGCGACGGAAAACAAAACGAAGCAGAAACACAGAAAAAATCCCATTTTTAATGAAACAAAGAAACTCGCAAAACCTCAGACCACAAACATGAAGGATGCCTGCTAAATACTGTAAAGTCTGTACTGAAATTGGGGAAAAGCTGAGAGCTAACATACCCTGCCTCTAGGGTTAAGGAGAAAGCAAATTTCCTTGGAAGTTAGGTCACCGGCCCTTGGGTTGATCCGGGGGTTGGAGGGTGGGTTCCAAGGGGGAGGGGGAAAGGAGAGAAGTTTTAGGTGTTAAAAGGACAGTTGCTGGAAACTGTAGCATGATGGAAAAGGGAATTCATTCCGGGTTCTCTTTCATTTGTGACTACATCAAGAAGAAAGTCTTGGTTTGGTGCCAGTGGTCTCTAACTTACCTCTGATGTGCTCTTATCTCTCTTTCTAACCAGGAAAATACAGACCTCAGACTCAGCTTCCAGCAGACAACTGTATCTAGCTAGAACCTAGGATCATTGTTTTGTTTTCATTGCATTGATTTTAATAGTCACTTCCTACTTATACCAAGTGATTCTGGCTTTTCCCTTTTACATAAGTAAGCATTGGGAATTGATTCAAAGAAGAATATTAATTATAATAGAGGTGATATGCAGAAGAGGTAAAATCGAAGAAGTGGTTCCCAAATGTAGAGTTACAAGATCCAAGGATCCTGCAGGAAAAAGTATTCTCGCAAAGAGCTAGGATGATATCGGGGACGGCCAACATCAAGGAGAAACCAGGCTGATGGTTAGTTATTTCTATTGACTATGGCCCGGCTTCCAAACCAAAGGCATCCACTGGAGATGAGTGGGGGAAAGAGTTAGAGAGGCCATTGCTAGGTTATAACCCAGAGAGTCTGGATGAGAAGGCCTCGCTGGGGGGCCTCAGCAGCTTCCTGTGTGCCAGAACCTGGGCATCTCAGGGACAGTCTCATGGAAAGGAAATTAGCAGATTTGGAAACAAAATAAAGCTGCCAAGTGCCTCGACGTCCTTTTTCACCCCTCCCATGCTGTTCCTTAACAAGAATTCTCCATCTCACCGGAGAAATTTTAAAATGATCTCTCTTAAAAAAAAAAAAAAAATCTCAAAGAGTAGATTCAGGGGTACAAATAAGGAATGACAACAACAAGAGAGGATAAAACGGAGAGGCAGAGCACAAGAAAGGAACGCTGCTGAGCCCCAAGTGGGATGAACACAAGGGAAAACATGTGGAACAATGCTAAGAACAAAGAAATGTTCACAATTACAAAAATGTGATCGTTGTGGAAAACAGACCAGGGAGATCCAAGAGATGAAAAACGCCGTTCCTGAAGAAGCTGCCGGAACAGAGGGGACAATAGAAGAAACTTAACTGAGAGGAAGACTTGAGTCAGCAGGTAGAAAGCACACCCTGTGTCAAGGTGAAATTTGCTCCGAGTGATCAATAATAAAATCTGCCAGATAAGAAAATGACAAGGAAGCAAGGTCTGCAAAAGTTAAGAGCAGGAAGGCGTGACTCACTAATTGTATACTGTACCCAGTCGTCCCGTAAGTTTGAAGGCTCTTGGCAGTCATTGGCAAGCACAGAAAGAACTCAGGGTTTGCACATTCTGGAAAAAAAATTCTTTATACTGAAATCCGGATAAATCCAAATCAAAAGGAGAATTGAGGAATTTTTTTTTAAATTCTGAAGATGAGCTTTGAATTGTTTTAAATACAGAATTAAAACTAAACAGCCGTGGGATTTATCGTTTAAGAACAAAATGTAAATATCACAAACCCTTGCCCTGTAAAAGTAATTATATTCCCAACAAAAATTGAGAATTGAGGGGGCAGGGCAGTAGGAGGACTTGTAAATTTACTCATCTTTAATGTCAGAGACACAATCACTCTAAATAATAAAATGTAGTGCAAGCCTGATTCCAACTTCTCGACAGTTTTTATATTATTTTTTAAGGGGGTACTTTTCGTGGTAGAGAAACATTTAACTGAAGTTCAGCGTCTTCTGTTTTACTTCAGTTACATTTTCTATAAGAATTAATTTTAATCATTTTACTGAAAAGTAATTTGCAGAGTGAAACCCCTCCGTTGTCCATTGAGCTTTCTACTCTGTTTCTATGCACAAGGACCTGTTGAGATGCTATATTCCAAACGTTGGTAGCTGTTTCTGGGAAGTGAGGTTATGGTCATGTTTTAAAAAAACTTCCTCTGCATACTTTTCTGTTATTTTTATCATAAAACAGATACATAAAAATAGTAGTCATGTGTCTGAGGAATGTGGTGGAACAATAAAATGGCCTGCATGATCTTTGTTCCCAGGTGCTACTGCTGTGGTAATGTTATGTTACATGATAGAAAGGGTTTTACATGTAATTAAAGTCATTAATTAGTTGACTTTAAGATTGGGAGATGATCTGGGTAGGCCTAACCACATGAGCACTTTATTTTTTTAAAAAAATATTTTTATTGATTTCAGAGAGGAAGGGAGAGGGAGAGAGATATAGAAACCTCAATGATGAGAGAGAATCATCTATCGGCTGCTTCCTGCACGCCCCCTGCTGGGGATCGAGCCTGCAACCCGGACATGTGCCCTTGACCAGAATCCAACCCAGGACCCTTCAGTCTGAAGGCCGGCGCTCTATCCACTGAGCCAAACCAGCCAGGGCAAAAATATTTTTTTTAAAAAAAATGGGTTTTAATACATAAGTGGCACACAAACTTTTATTTATTTTAATATCTAAACAGCACAATAACCAATGAATGAACACCAATAATGCAGTAGACATAAGTAAAATGTAAATAAATGTAAATAGCTAATAAAAAAATAAAATACATTCATGTGAAATAAAAAAAGAAAAAGAAAAAAAATGGGTTTTAAATGAATAAATAGACAAGTTGGGGCCAGAAAGCTAGAGATGAAAAGTGGGGGGGAGGGGGCAGGTTAGGAAAGCTCAGGATAGAGGATAGGAAAGCAACACAGTGGAAGGGTGAGTAGATAAAAGTAGTGAAAATACCCCCTCCCCACCTCCGCTTTCTCCCAGTCTGATTCCTCAGAGACAATCATTTTAACTCTAGATATTAGATATTCTGGTATCATCTCTATATCTTTCAATAATATACTCCTATCGCTATTGATTGATTAGTTTTATACCTTATCTGTCGTCCCCTATGTGACAAATGAGGATAAAGCTCATTTCACCAGCATCCCCTCTGCACTTTCTACATAAAAGTTACCTAACCTCAGGTTGCCGGTGCTACGCTGACACACCTTTACTTCTTTCCCATCCACTAAGCAGCGTCTCTTGACTGCTCGCTTTCTAAAACGAATGCAATAGCATCCCTAACCTCTCTTCCGCATCTGCCTCCAGCTTCTGCCATATGCAATTTTGAGGCTCAGAATTTACATTCTTTTTTATATCGTCGTTAACTCTTCCGTAGACGGGTCCTTAAAAAAATGGAAATCGCTGGAACGGGCCCTGGCACCCTCAACGCGGTCGGGGGTGAGAGGCTGGGCGTCCAGCCCGAGGGTGTTCCATCTCACAGGCCCACAACACTTCCAGACGCTTCTCAGTTTGCTCAGAAATATGAGGTGCTGAAGGGTGTTCCCGCGGTGGGAATTCTGTGTGAGCTGCGAGATCATTGGAGCAGGAAAGCCCTGGCACAGAAACCGCTTCCCGTGTGCCCGGTGTGGGAAGAGTCTTGAACCCACAGCTCTGGCTGAAGAGGAAAGTGACATCTATTGGAAAGGATGCTCTGCAAGAAACTTTGGGCCCCAGGGATTTGGCTGTGGCCAAGGAGCAGGAGACCTGGTTCATGTTCAGGAAAGGTGTCAACCCAGAACCGAGACCCAACGCTGGGCACAGATCACCCACAGAGCCTCGGCACAGATCACCTGCCACCGAACTGCTGCGAAGCCTGCCGGCGCTTACAGACTGTGCTTGGCTCGGCTGGCTGCTCAGTAGGAAGACAGCGCTGTGTCCTTTTGCTTTATTCGTCAGCATTTTTCAAGAACCATTTCTTTGACATTTTAAGTAAACCTTCAGCTTGGAAAAAAAAAAAAGAACAGGAAGTCCCTTAAACAGCATTTACATTGTTGTGACTCTGAACATACTGTTCTCTCAAGAGACAAAATGTTTATAAATGTTGTTCTTCCTTTAATGCTACAACTTGGATTTTCTATTTGCCTTTTATCTTGTTGCTTTTTTTCTTTATCATAGCTCATCCCCTCGCCCCCAGTTTCTTCATCCCATCAGGTATTCTTCAGAGTTTTTAAGCCCCCTTCCCCCCCCAAAAAAAATTCCCTGAGGCTCCCCATCCTCCTGCCATAGAGCTGACATGATGGGGTTTCCCTTTATGGCTTTTCTGGGTCAATTCCAAAGATCCAGGACTTCCTACTTCTTCTTTTTTTAAAAAAAATATTGATTTGAGAGAGAGAGAGAGGAAGGGAGAAAGAGACATTGATTTGTTGTTCCACGTATTTATGCATTCATTGGTTGTTTCGTGTGTGTGCCCTGACCAGGGATCGAACCTGAAACCTTGGCCTATTGGGACGATGCTCCAACCAGCTGAGCTACCTGGCCAAGGCCCCTAGTTCTTAAATGATGCCTTTGTTTTGCTGCTGCACACTTTCAAGAAATGGCATGTGAGAAGTCCATTTTCTAAGTCCTATTTGTCCCCAAAGGTCTTTATTCTATACTCACACTCGAATGACGGTTGGGCTGAGTGTGACATTATAGGTTGAAAATCATTTTCCTACAGAATACATTACCCTATTGCCTTCTTCCATCCAGTCTTGCCAATGAGATGTCTGTTTAATTTTCATTATTATTTGCATTCCCTTATAGATGACTTTTTTTTTAATTGGAAGTTTTTCAATTGCTTTCTTCATCTTTGATGGTCTAAAAAAATCAGATTATGTGACTAGATGAGTGTTTTTGTCAAACTCTGTGTTTACCACTCAATGGACCCTTTCTGTGTAGTGTTGTGTGGCCTTTGGTGCTGAATAACGCTGTTGTAGAATATTGGCAGACAATTCAAGTTCAACCCTGGCTCTAGGCCAGCTGCAGGGACCAAACATGGCCTATGGAAGAGAGAACCTGAAACAAGTCTGTGGAGGGAATAGAAAGTGAAAGCCATGGCAGGACCCGCCAGGCAATCACAGAAACCTGGGTTAAGGCAAACCAAGGGTTTTGTCTCCTTTGAGCCCCGACACCCTGGGAGGTGGGTCTGGTGATCATTTCCAACTTCTCTCAACATTTGGCCCCACTGCCTCTCTTACATCCTAAGCTATCTAGTTTCTCTCCCTTTTTTCTCTTTAGTCATTTTACTTAAAGAAATCTTCCTCCTTTTGGATGACAGAGCCAAGAGTTCATCTAAAGGACTTTCATCCAGCCCGACCCCCCATGGCTCAGTGGTTGAGCATCAACCTAGGAACCAGGAGATCACGGTTTGATTTCCGGTCAGGGCATATGCCTGGGTTGTGAGCTCGATCCCCAGTGTGGGGCATGCAGGAGGCAGCCAATCAATGCTTCTCTCTCATCATTAATGTTTCTATCTCTCTCTCCCTCTCCCTTCAAAAAAAAAGGACTCATGCATACTATAGACAGGTATTGAAGAGGGTGAGGAGGGAGGCTAAGATCAGGATTTCTGAGGAGTGGTCCTTGCATAGCTACTATGCTATGTTTGCATACTCTGGTGACAAAGGACAGCTTTTAGCCATAGGCCTGCCTGGAGGCTGGGATATGGACCAGAAACCATTTAACATCATTGAACCTGAACGTCTCCATCTATAAAACTGGGATCATAAAAATAGCTGTTTGTACTTCAGAGTATTGTTCCGAGAATCAGTGCGATAATGGGCAAGGAGGAATGAAGGATGTGTTTGGATTGTACAAGGTGGGGACAGGGAACAACCCTCAGAAATACCCCAAGGTTACTCTGTGCTGAAATCTCCAGTCATTTCAGGGCTGATGTCATCCCACCTGAAGCACTGGACCGCCATTTACGTTATTTTGTTAAAAATCTACTTAAATAACCAGACACCTAAAATAACAAGACACATTGGAAAAGAAAGGGAGCTTGTCATCGGAAGTCCATGAAACATGCCGACTCCTGTCTCCAAACGACAGCACTTCCAGAGGGGCTGGGTCCTCCTTAGCTTTCAGGAACTCCTCGAAGTGCTGGTCTCCTCCGCGAGAATCCCCTCACCCCTTCCAGTCTTTTGGGAAACTGACTTAGCTGTGGTGACAAGGCCACACTGAGTTCTAATTCAACTCAACTATCAGAAGACCAGGAACGTCTACGTTTCCTTTGTCTGGGAGATTACCTGCTACTCAGGCAGTGTCTACTGTGTCATTCAGTTCCATCATGATTGTGTACATGTCACATGGAGTGGCACAAAGACGCGTGTGCAAATATGTTCACTGCAGCAATTTTTATAAAAGCAAATAACTGGAAAGTGACATTTGCTTAACAACGGGGGGATGGTTAAATAAACCATAGGTTTTCTGATAAGGACTGTGCAGCCATTAAAAGTATATTTGCACAGTGGTTCCCACTGGGGGATGGTGACAACACAGATGTGATTCTGCGGGACTAGACCAGGAAGCTCTACTTCTGCCCAGTCCAGGTCTGCTGAGACCACACAGAAGCAAGACTTGAAACAAGGCAGCACAGCTGTGCAGTGCTGGTGAGCATCTGCAACCTCCCAACAGGTGAGGTCTGGAGCTGAAGAGGTGGGGCGTTCACATCAGACAGACACATCTGGCAGCCTTCTAGAGGAAGTGGATGCCACAGACCCTGCATAATCTGTGCACACTTGCACCTGGGAAAAACCCTAGACGTCATCAGTGCATATGGGGTCTCTGCCTCCTCGAGCCATGTCATCCTGAGTGAGAAGAACCAGGTCACCAGAACTTGGAATGAAAGATCCAGGTAGAACTCAGCTGTATGCATCAGGGGAAGCAGAGTTCTGTATGCTTGTTCTAAGCTGTCATTTAATGCACAAGGAAGTTGCAATTGAGTCATTGCTCTTACTCTTGACCCTGGAAATGTAATGGGGGAGGGGGGGTCTTACCTCAAATCCAAGTGAATGGGTTGGCTAAGCTCAGCAGAGGACTGTTTATGGAGGGGCTAAAAAGCCTTTGGGAGGGATATCCTAGGAGAAGAAGCATCTCAGCCAGGCACAGAGATTTCCTTGATAAAAATGTCATGGTCCTCAGAAAAGCAGGATGGTTCCCGCATTAGTCTCCTGGCTGGGCCTTTGAGCCTTCTCTTGGCTCAGGCCCCAGTGATCTCCTCTCTGAGTTTTGTGGGTTGGGGGCTGATGTGGAAAGGATTATTTTACCAGAAATTCTCTTAAATATTGGGCCACAAGTAGTATTCCTCTGATGCTCCCCACCCCTGCCCCGCCCCCTCACCCCCACAACAATGAAGTATAGACAGGACAAGGCAACCTCCCTCCCACATCATCCAACAGGATCGACTGAACTTCTCTGGTGTCATGGGTGGATTTTGGCCCAGGGCATCAGCGACAACTGGACAATGGTGGTGTCCAGCAGGCATGGGCTTGTTTGGGTGGGAGCCCCAGAAGTCTTCGACTGGGACCAAGAAGAAGGAGAAGGTGGGACAAGCATCAGGGAAACTGGTGGCTCCATCTTTGCCCACAGCAGGTCGAAGCTTGAAAACCAGGGGGGAAACTGAGGCACAGAGAGGTTAAATCACTTGCCCAAAGGCATAGAGCTTTGAAGTGACAGAACCCAGATCTTCTTGACTTCTCATTGTTCTATTGGACAATGAGGACTTTCAAGAAAAGACCAGAGAATGTCCAAGGAACACCAGTAATCGAGTTGGATTTTTAAAAATGTTCATCAGGGGAGCAGCAGTGATCAAAGCTGGGAAGATATTTGGGACTGTATTGGGGAGGAGTTTGAGACTAATGGCAGAGTCCAGGTGTCAGCAAGCTATGGCCTCAGGCCAAATCTGCTCACTGTTTTGAGACCACAAGTTAAAGATTTTTACAGAAAAACAATCACAGTTGATCAGATGATAGGGAACACTAACTGAGCTCCACTTAAGTGAAAATGTTCTATTTCCCATTGGAAGGAATTCCATTCTTCTCATTAGTAGACAGATATGACAAAATATTATATTCAGTTATGATTACTATATTTTTATTTCATCAATAAAATTTGTGAAACTTTGTTTTCTCTCTTATTATGTGAGTATCTATATAATAGCCTTCATTTTGCCTTTTGGCCCTTTAGAGAACAATTTTGTTCCCCCTTGTCATAGTCAGCAATCAAAAAATGTCATGGAGTATAATTTTGTGCATTCTTGGCAACAAAAGTCTGGGCATGCATATCCTATCCTATATAATAAAAGGCTAATGTGCAAATCAACCGAACGGTGGAACGACCATTTGCTATGACATGCACTGACCACTAGGGGGCAGGTGCTCAATGCAGGAGCTACCCCCTGGTGGTCAGTGCGCTCCCACAGGGGGAGTGCCACTCAACCAGAAGCCCTGAGCCAGGCTCACAGCTAGCGAGTGCAGCAGTGGTGGCGGGAGCCTCTCTTGCCTCCACAGCAGCGCTAAGGATGTCGGACTGCTGAGGGCTCCTGGACTTCGAGAGGGCACAGGCTGGGCTGAGGGACCCTTCGCCCCCCAGTGCACGAATTTTTTGCACTGGCCTCTAGTGTATACATATTACTTCATACACAGTCTATTGTACACTGCACTACTAATGTTATAAGCAGCATAGTTAGGGCTATGAATATAGTGAGAGCTATGAAGTCAGACTGCCCGAGTTCAAATCCCAGACCTGCCACTTACAAGCTTTATGACATTGGACAAATCTCCTAACCCTGTTTCTCTAGATGGGGGTAATAATATTATCTATTTTATTGGGTTGTTGTGGAATTAAATTAGTGACTATATGTAAAGTGCTTAGAACAATCCCTGATACATAGTAAGTGCTAGATAAGAGTTGTTAAAAATGTTATGAACATTGTAATTCACACACAGCAAATAAGAATTTAAAATGAGGGATGATAATGAAACTCCTAAGCTTTTCTTTTGGCATCGTCATGTATTTCAAATCACTCCTGTGTGCTGAGCCGGCACAGCCATGGGTGAACCTGAACTCAGGCCCCTGTTCCCCATACTCAGCCCCACATTGGGCACCATATGTGCCGCACCAGCACAGCCAGGTTCCGTGAGCCTGAGAGGGGGCGGTGAAGGATTAAGAAAAGACAGACAAGAGAAGAAAGCTGGGTCTGGGTGGGACGCTGCCCTCTCTGATGGAGAGACATTGCCACGGCCTGCAAGCCGAGTCTTTATTTTATAGCCAGATTCCACGAGGCAAAGTAAGGGCGTGGTCAAGATGTTTACAACATTCTCCTGAGTTTCGAATCTACTCAATTACATGCACCTGATCAAGCTTTGTTTACTTGCTGCACCTCCCGCAGCCAATATCACTTAGCCAGGTGGGACCACAGGTTCGGACCATAAGGTCAAGCTTACAACGATAGCCTTTGGCTATAATTGTGCAGGGACTTACACGTGGCTTTGCCAAGAGACGATCATGTCCTCTCGCCCGTCCCAGGCTTGAACCTGTCCAAACGCTGTAGCCGCTCTCCACACCCCTGGAGTGTGCATGGGACAGACCATGGGTGAGTAGGGTGACTTGTCAGGACACAGAGGCAGGTGGCAGAGGGACTAGTTAGGAGACAATTCATTGGTTCTCGGAAATAGGATGGCCTGACTTTGGAGCTGGCTGACCATGGGAATGGAGAAGAGGAAATGGAGTGAGGGCTGCCCCCTTTTCCTGACCAAATGTGCCTTACAATATTTTCTCCTAAGTCGATTCTTGCTACCAGCAGAGGAGCAGTCGGCATTGGCCCGGTGGTTAGTTTTCCCATTCATTCAACAGACTTTCCTGAGCCCTCTCTGTGTGCCTGGGTTACAAGGGGCTATAAAGACGAACCACAGATAAACCTGCACTGAAGAAGCTCGTGGCTGGGCAAGGGAGACAGGCATGAAAACAAGTGTGTGCAATAGTGTGTTGGGGGTTCTGAGAGGAGCCTGTTCAGAAGCTGAGGGTGGTGAACATGGAAGAACACTCAAACCCATGGGGCATGGAGGTGAGGGCTCAGAGGAACTTCTCAGAGGTGGGTTCACTTGGGTTAAGTATTGAGAGATGAGTGGGCATGGGCAAGGGGTGGAGAGGGCGTTCCAGGCATGAGCAATGAGAGCGAAAACAAGAACGCACAGCACAGCTGGAGGAGTTCTGGGGACTGCAAATGCCCAGAGCCGGGAGGTTGCACAGTGGGGGAGTCACGTGCTAGGTCTCGGGTCAGGGTGACCCCACAGGAGTTGGGAAATCACTGGTGGGAGAGTAAAATAAAGTTCTTTTTAATAGCATCCTGCAAAAAACAGAATCTGCTTATGGTGTCTTTCTGGTGCATTAAACATTGGCGAGCCTTAAAAAAAAATTAAGCTATATTGCTTTAATTGCTTTTTTAAAAAGTCAATATCAATGGCAATAAAAGCTACTTTGAATGGTATGCAGTTGAGTTGCCCTCCAAAAAAAGAAATTTAATAACCTTGGCCTGCATTTGCTTTGAAGGGATTTGGTTGTCTGTTTTTATTCTGAAAATGAAAACTTGTGGTGTTAGAAGCTCATTTTTTTTATGGTGAGATTACTATAGTAGGGGAAAATGAAGCCCCCCCCCCCCCACACACACACCCGGTCCACTGGGTCCTTTGAGTCCTTTTCTCCCTCTGTCCTTTCATCCATTCATTCACTGAATTGGTCAGTCTGTCTTTCTGTGAACAAGCATATACCTCTTTTTTGAAAACGCTAGATTAACCTCCACAACTAGGATTAAAGCAGCAGTTGTTAGAAGAGAAGATAGCTTTGTACCCTGGAGGATGTGGCAGCCCCAAATGAGCAAGAAACATGCCACACTGAAGTGTTTGGGTTGGGACATTTTTGGGTTTCGGGTTTTGGTCTTCAAGTATTACATGTCCTCTGAAGAAAACTGGAGAGTCCAGAGAAATAATAAAGAAATGGGGGGAAATAACCATTTAGGGACACCCTCTGCTGCTATTGTGGAATATTTTCTTCTAGTATTTTTTTCTTCTATGTTTTTTATGTGCAATGGACCAGGGGACCGCAATGAAGTTCATGTTCAGTACAGGGTTCATCATCCCCAGCACGGGCCTTTGGTTAGCTTTGCTAATAAGTTGTACATCTTTTATTCAGAAAGATCCACAGGCATTGTGTGCTGAATCCCCACTTTCAACCTAAATCAACATGTTGGGAACAGTCAAACAGAAAGAGCCCTATTTGTGGGCCTGCTCTCAACACATTTACACCTTCACCACTTTGAGGGTTGTGGTCACTTCACAGCTATAGAACAAAGAGAGAAAGACCCAGAAAAGAGTGAGTCTCCAGGTCCAGATGTCTTACTGTGGGCAAGCAAGAGTAGAAGGAGCAATCAGTAGAATAAGTCAGAGAAAGACAAATGTTATATGATTTCACTTATATGTAGAGTCTAAAGAACAAAATAAACAAAACTGAAACATTCATCGACACAGAGAGTGGACTGGTGGTTGTCAGAGGGGCAGGGGAGGCTGAGTGAAAAAGGTGACAGAATTAAGAAGTTCAAGTTGCTAGTTACACAATAGTCATAGGATGTCAAGTACAGCATAGGGAATATAGTCATTAATATTGTGATAACTATGTATGGTGCCAGGTGGGTACTGGAAATATCAGGGGGAACACGTTTGTAAAGTATATGATTGCCTAAACTCTATGCTGTACACCTGAAATTAATATAAAATGATACTGAATGTAAACTATAATTGAAAAAACATTAGTAGAAGGAGTAAGACAATGTGCTCCTCGGAGTTCCTTCCTGGGGAATAGAGATGTCTCCTTGCTTCTATGTCAACTTGAGAACAAGGATGCCAGCAATGTTTTGCTGTAATTGTTTATAGTATGTGAGAAATATGGGTTCCTGCCTTGGGGTCTTAGATGTCTGCCTCCAGATCTTTCCATGGCTCACCGCTGAAGCATCGTTCACGTGTCAGCTGAGCTGTTGCTTCTTAGAGTAGTTTCCATGACCCCCAGGCCTCCTTCCACCCTGCCCCACCCCACCCCTATCACTCTCCATCTCGTCACCCAACTTTATTGTCTTCCTGGCATGGACCGCTATCTAAAATGATCTGGCTCATGCTCTTATTTGCTTGTTTGTGGCCCATCTTCCCCCTTCTAGAATGCAAGTTCCAGGGAAACAGGGGGCTTCCCTGCGCTGTGTTTGCTGTATCCCCTGTACTTACCACAGTCTCTGGCACACAGTAACACTAGCAGTGCATATTGTGGAATGAATGAGAGGTGCAGCTGGGCCAAAGGCCTGCACTCCTGCCTGCCCCACATCCATTGAGTCCCAAGCTTTAATAGTTCTTTCCTCCATCATCCGTCTCTAATCCATCCCCACTAACCCCCAGCACTAACGTTTAGCCCCTACAATGATTACAGTGTTCTTACCCCTCTATCTGCTCCAGTCTCTATCCCACCTGCCACCACGTGTTCCTCCGGAATCTCCCGTGCTGCTTTCCTATTTATATTCCTGCCCCTCCATGCAAACCAATGGGCTGATTCCCAGTATGGTAGCAGAGAGGGGTACCCCAGGGCAGTACATTGGAATTGGGGGTTGGAAGGATGTGCAGATTGGAAGCAAAGCAAAGCAATGCTTCTCTCACTAGCTTTGCTTTATTCTGCACTCACATTTAATTTTGTGTGTCAAATATTGTGAAGGGAGGGCCTGGGGTTTTGTGGTTATCAGGAAGGCTAGGATGTGGTTTTAAAGTTAAGAGAGCTATTGATTGTTCTTTCTCCTAAGTAGGTCGTGAAACCTCGCCCCTTCATGCTTTCCCGCATGCAGGTCCTCCCTCCTGATCTCTGCTTGGGAAACGCCAGCTCCTCTTCATGGGCTAGTTTAAAGGCCCCCTCCTACAATGCCCACCCACATATTTTCGCCTTCCAGTAGAGCTAACTGTGCACTCCCTACGCCCCATAGCACTGTGACCACAGCTCTGATGGGTCATTATCTTATACTTGTTCAGATTCCTCCAGCAGACTGGGTGCCCCTAAGGGCAAGGCACTCAGCATCCTAATCAGCTTGGGCTGCCATAGCACACCACCATAGACTGGCTTAAGTAACATCGCTTTTCTCTCAGTTCTAACAGCTGCAAGTCCAAGGTCCGGATGCTGGCACAATTGGGTTTAGGTGAGGGCTCTCTTCCTGGCTTGTAGTGGCTGCTTTCTCCTCTCTGTGTCCCCACATGGTGAAGAGGTAGCAGGCTTTCTGGTGTCTGTCCCTTCTGATAAGGACACTAATCCAATCAGACCAGGGCCCCATCCACATGAGTGCATCTAAACATAATTACTTCCCCAAAGCCCCATCTCCAATGTATACATTTGGGGGGTGCACCAACATTCAGTCCACAACACTCAGTAAACATTTAAAAATAAAGAATCTTAAATTCCCCCTGACCAAGGGCAGGACTTATCCCAGGGTCCAAAACAGGGCTGTACCTACAGGTGGCTACAGTACACAAGACCCACCTTTGAAAGTCCAAAGCACAGAGGGAGTCTAGCAATTTGCTACAGAGTTGATGTAAACTAAGCATGTCAAACTCAGTTATTTAAACGAGGCATGCGGCCCGCTGGCCGCGAGTTTGGCATGCTTGAAGGGATTTGGTCACCAAGTGTCCTTGTCACAGATTGAGAAAGTCAAGCCCCAGAGAAGTTCAAGGGATTCGGCCAATGTCGTATTCATCTGAGCTTTGCCTAGAATCAGGCATTGCTTACAAAATCATCTTTGGTCCATTTAGAAAGCATTTACTGATCGCCTACCGTGTGCCAGGAAGTGTGCTGCCCTCCAGAAGCCGCCTGCCTGGGTGTGGGGGGAGACAGACCTACCACCAGCCACAGCAGTGCAGTGTGATCAGTGCCTCCAGACAGCTCAGGGGAGGAGCCTGTAACCCGCCGGGGGTGGGAGGAGGTGTCTTGGGTAGAGGACAGCTGAGTGGGGTCTCTAAGGACGAGGAGGAGTTAGGCAGGCAAAGGGCCAGAGGAAGATGTTCCAGGCAGAGGAGGCAAGCTGGAAGCCAGGGAGAACAGCATCCTGCTGGGAACTGCAAATAATTACTGACAGTTCAGGGTAGGTGCCAAGCGCTGTTCCCAACTCTGGGGTTCCAACAACCTAGAAAACAGGGTCCCTTCCCTCCAGGAGGTTACAGCAAAAGACACGTGAGAAGTGAGATAAATAACCATTTGAAGCACACGCTCCACTTCACCTCTCGCGTGTGGGAGGGGGTACCTCAGGTGACAGTCTGAATGCTCCTGAGCTCCCCACCCCGTGATGTTCCAGTGTTTCTCGAAGGCATTTCTTCCCTTCTTGGGGAACCTCCTTCTCCCACCATAAGCCCCATATCCCGGGGGCCCTGCTTGGCCCGGAGGGGCAGTCCTGGTGTGTCTGCCTCTGCAGAGGAAAACCAGGAAAGCCCAGGAGCCCCCAGAAGCTTGTGTTCTCCACTGTTCCTGCTGCTGCAGCAGCTGGTGCCTCTGCGGACACGCGGGAGCCTGGGGCAGAACTCGTCCCAGAAGAAAGCACTTCGGCTTCCCTGACCGAGGTGTGGACTGTGATGGGGGTGTGGGGGAAGAAGAGGCCTCTTTCCACAGGGTCACCCCCACCAGGGCCTGCTACAGGCCACAGAGGGCCTGCCTCCCAGCGCCTCGGGTCCTGTGAAGACAGACAGACACACACACACACACACACAGGCACACCCCATGGGCATTCTGGGAACCAGCATCTTTACTCAGGAACCCCGCCCTCCCAAGCAAGGCAGCCCCCTCACTGTGCTGCTCCAAGGCCGGCTCCCCGCATCACCCCAGGATGAATGACATCTCTCCTCCCTGCGACACACAGAACAACCAAGCTGTCAGAGAAATGCCGCGGGGGTCACTCAGTCACTACTGGGGTTGACTGCGTTGGACACGGAAGGGCCTGTCTGTTCTATACCCTTCACCCTTCTAGAACCTGCCCCTCCCTCCATCCTCTCACTGGTTCCCTAGAGAGTGCGAGGCTCTGCCCGGATGGGGCCGTGAGTCTCTTCCTTAGGATATTTCAGGGTTTGTGACTGACAAAGCCAGGGTCCCTCCAGGGGAGCTGTCGGATGTGCAGCTCAGGAGCTGGTGGCAGCTCTGTCGTGAAGAAAAGGGTGATGGTGCAGAGAAAGGGCAGCTGAAGCCACAGAGCACAGAGCGGAAAGAGGCAGAGAGGAGAGACAGGGAGGGCCGTGCAGGGCTGAGACCCTGGTTCCCACAGGGTTGGACTGCCCTGTGCTTCTGACAATAAAATCCTCCCTGTGCGTAGGCAGTGTTGCCTGCTTTATGCAAGCCTGCCCCTCAGAACTAGGGGGGCCCAGTAATTTATTGTCCAAAGCAGGACATTTTTAGAATGAAAGAATTACTCTGGGACAGCAGGTAGAACCTGGGACGGCTGCATCTGGGGACAGACCAAGACTTCTGTCGCCCTCCTCAGAACCTGCTAATACGATGGGGCAAATCAATCGTCCAGCAGGAAGGTGGAGCAGGCGGGGCCTTGAAGATGGCGGGAATGCCTGATGGCGTGGGTTTTTCCCGGCAAACACAGACCGTGTGCTCAGGTAGCTTCTCCTCTTTCCCTCCACGTGACCACTCCTTCACTGCACCACAGAGAGGACAATGCCTCCTTCCAGGCTTGTTCCAAAACTTCATGGGGTTCCCATGGGGGAACCCCACAGATGACGAACTAGACTGGTTCCATCCTAGCGGTGGGCCTCAGTGAGGACCACTTACTCTCTCAGGACCTCAGTTTCCCCAACCAGAGAAGCAGAGGGAGGGAACCTGTGGAATGACAATGTTGTCCCCACCAGCTCTGTTTTAGTGTCAGATGTTGCTGCCTCCTGACCGTGACCTTGAAACCTTTCCTGCCAGTTGCCTTGACCATGAGCATCCCTCCTTAGCTGAGCTGAGAGCGAGGACTTCATGAGGGTTGGGTGGTGTCTCCTGCCGAGGCTCTGGGGGAGGTCTGCCCTAGTTGGGAAACTGGGAGCCACTGGCAGGAGCTTCGTGATGTCCACAGGGGGCCCTGGGGTTAAGGACTCAGCCCTGCAGCCACATCTGGTGCCATGTGAGGTCACTCAGGTCAGCTGTCCGGGACAGGTGGGAGGAGGTACTGAGGGAGATGCCCATGCCTTCTGTGGAGCCAGGCCGTCTCCTCTATGCTGTCCTCATCAGAATCCCGGGGAATGAGAGTGGTGATGGTCCCGTCTTCCAGGGTCACTTCCTGTGAGCTGTCAGGGACTAATCAGGGTTGCCCAGAAGCCGCATCCTCAGGTGTAAATCCACCAGTTACTCTGGCTTCTCTAAACATCCGGCCTCTTAGTCTTCTACCTTTGCCCTCAAGAAGACTGGGAGGAAGGTGTGGCCAGTGGACTGTACCGCGTGAAGGGCTATTGCTTGGAAGGAGTGTTGAGTGTGGAAAGACATCTATAAAACCGGCTTGGCAAATTTCCAGTCCACTTGCCCATTTCAGAAGGCGTAGGCCTTTCCTGAACCTGGAAATAATGCAACTGGGCAAAGGTCCAAGGCCTGTCTGGGTAATATGCATGTTCAGTGTAGAAGGTGGTTGGTTCAGAGGGCAAAGGCACCCAGGTGCTGTCATAGGAGACCACTGCGAGTACAGACCCCTGTGCCATCCTGGCGGAGTCCCTGTAATGACTGTAGCCTGGAATAAATGTCCCTGAGTCCCCTGAACCCATCCCTGGCTGCAGGCTCTCCTGCCCCAGCCAGGCTGAGCTTCCTGAGATAAGCCTTTCATTTAACCCTCTGATGCTCTAAAATTTCAATGGCTCTTGACTGCCCATCAGTCACCCTTGCAACTCTGGTGCTCTGTCCTCTGACCTCGTACCCATGGAAATCGACCATATTTGTCAAATCAAACCCCGAACTCCTATGCTCCTTACTCACTCCTGTCTCTAGCCGCCTGGAGCCCCAGCCCCTTACAAAGCCTGCCTCTCCTCCAAGCTGACTCTTCCTTGAAGCCTTTCCTGAGGGCTTCAAGCCCACACGGATTTCATTTGTTTTCCATATGAATGCA
>NW_005871641.1:349910-437698 GCF_000147115.1 Myotis lucifugus
CAGGTTTTTCTTGTTTTTAATCGAACTCGACTTACCAAGTGGCTACCAATGGCCACATTAATACGCCGTTGTCCATGACTCTGTTTCCCAAGTATCAGGACCGTAAACTTACCCTTTGCTTTCTTCTTACCCCCCCCCTCGTTCCTCGGATAGTACCAAATCATATCAGATGTGGATAAACTGGTAATGTTTGGTTCCCTCGTCGTTGAATGCTTCGGTTCCCGTTAGTTTGCTGTGGCCAGTGGTTTCCAATCATCTCAAACATGAAGACCTCCCTAAGAGATGAGTGGTACTCCGAGTGTGGCTACCTTGGGAAGACACGAGATGAAAGAAGGATTTGCATGACTTGTCTTTTATTCATTCCAACAGCGACTACACCCGTCTGAGAAACAGTCCGGCTGTGTGTGCGGGAGAGTCAGAGCAGCCACTGGAGGACTTGCTGCGGCTGCGGGTCAGGAACTCCTCGCTGTGACTGCACAGACCGGGACCCACTGGAGTACACATTCAACAGAATCCTGGCAGGTACCTCATCCAAACATCTTCTCTCTGCTGGTAGCAAGCCCTGGTTGCATTTAGAATATGTTGTGAAACAAACGGATGGGTACAACGGAAAAGGGGTTCGGAGGAATTCATCTACTCACACTATTACTATTAATAATATGGCACTGCGCTGTAGCTGCTTGGTGCTTTGGGTCACTTTACCTATTGTGCGTGGTTTGACCTTCACGGCAGCTGTGGAGTATGATTATGCCCACGGGGAAATGTGAGTGGGGGTCGTTGTGGAAATGGAGGAAGGGGACGAGCCCTACATGTGGGTAGATGAGAGGCAGAAGAACAACAACAGATAAACAAAATGCGGTGGAATATCATTCGGAGGTGAAAAGGAACAAAGGACTGACCCACGCCACAACACGGATGAGCCCTGAGGCATTACACTAAATGAAGGAAGCCAGGCACAAAAGGCCACAGGTTGTGTGATTCCATTTATATGAAATGTCCAGAAGAGGCAGATCCAGAGAGAGAACGAGCAGATTAGTAGATGCCGGGAGCAGTGAGACTGGGGGTGTTGGGTGGGGGAGGGCGCCTCAGTGACTGCTCAATATGTAAGGTTTTCATTCTGAGAGATGAAAAGTTCTGGAACTATTCAGTGCTGATGGTGGCACAATATTGTGCATGTACTTAATGCCATTGAATTGTACACTTATGTGTATTTTACCACAAGAAGTAAAAAATGAAAATAGCAACAACAGCCCACATGGAAACAGGATCCCAGAAGCAGGCGGGGGGTGGGGGGTGACGGTTCAGAAAGAGCATTAGGAGCCTGCAGACACAACTGGGAGAGCTCAGAACCTCTCAAGCCCGGAGCAAGCGGCCAAGCTGTGACCTCGCTGGACTGGGTTACCATCTGGCCCATGTGGGCGTCAAGGTGAAGGACATATAATTCTGTGAAAGGACCCACCCCAAATTGTAATGAAGCCCTGGGCATAGGAGGCGTGCACTCGCCCATCACCTCTCCTTGTCCCATGAAACTTGGCCATCTCCTCCCCTTCCGAGATGGCACCTGTGACAGCTCCCCCTCCAGTTCTTCTGCCGATGACGTGGGCCCCGAAGGTGGACCAGACACACAGCTCGCTTTCTTCTCAGAGGCAGCAGAGCAGATGCCATTCCTCGGCGGCCCTGCCTTCTAGAACTGCTTCCCACAGTATCACGAAAACAGTGGTTATTGCTAAGAAATGAATCTGCCCCTGCCTGAAGAGCTGCCAAGAGATGGTTGGGAAATCCTGTTTCCTGGGGAGCACAAGGAGGGGGGAGGGCTCGTTCTCAGGATCCTCACCGGGCTCGCTCTATATGTCTGGCCCCTGCTTGTTATTTCGCCCTGCCACCCGCCACCCCCGGCCTAACGAGGCACATGGGGAGTGTGCTTCCCGCTACAGCTTTGCGTGTGAAGGAAAGTGACTCGTGTTAGATGCACTCCGTGTTCTTTCTTTTGCAAGGGAGTGCTTTTCTCCTAATGAAGTCAAACGTCTTTTAAAAAATACACACAGTTCAATCAATTTCTTCTGTGGGTTTCAAAAGAGATGCTTTATTCAGTTCAGAAATGTGGCAGCTGGAGAACAAAGGCGAGGAACAAAAACTTGCAATTATTTGCGGTGTGGGATGGGAGAGAGACATGAAGACTATGCAAATGAGGGAGAGCAACTGGTGCCCCAGATTTCCCTCGGATGCTGGGGCCCTCTCCTTTCTACCCTCTTCAGTGTTCTCTCCATTGGTCCACCCGCCCTCTCCAGCTTCTAATCTGGTCCCTCCTTTTCCCAAAAGGCATCCTCTTACCTTTATGATCTAAAACTGTCACTACTGCTCACCATCTCACTCCATGCCTCACTTCTCCAGCATCCCACTGCGCAAAAGGTCCAAGACCTGTTTCCCAAGGTGAAATCTTGCTGACCGGAGACTCTAACCTGAGCCCGTCTATCTACAGGTGCCAGTGCCCCTTCCATCCAAGCCCCCCTCACAAGAATCTCACCTCTGGCCTCGGGATAATGGTGTAACTCAGAGGCTCTATGACGGGGGTTTCAGGTGCTATTATAGGCTGGTGGTGGGCATATTTTGAGATAGAAGGACATATTTTTGAGTCTCCATCATGCCCTCAAGTTATATAGCTTAAGTAGCCAACTGAACCGGTGGAACAATGCATTGTTGGGAGAGTGAACTTCTCTCTACTCCTCCTGGGCCACTGAGTCAACGATGGAGCAGTTTGTACAGCTGTACAGAGTCTGGGCTTTCTCAGAAATGCCTGGGGACTCATCACAGCAGTTCTCCAGAGACTCGTCTGCCCTTGGAATGTTCTGGGGCCATACCCACTGGCTTGTTCCTCTGAATTGCTCAACCACCAAGATTGTAGCTTGCACCTTCAGCCTGGGGCTAGAGCTCACCTGTATGAATTTTCCCTCTTTGATCTTTCCCAGGGGAACCAGTTGGCCCACTGGGAGAGGATGGGTCTACAAGCAATTTTATTGAGCTCACACTGGGACAATTGGATAAATTGCTGGACTGGTACAGAGCATGCAAACCATGAAACACTCTCCAAGATTACCTCATACAATTTCTGGTTTCTGTGTTAGCTTTAAAAAATACCCTTACGTCTATGGAGGCAAAAAAGTAGATTAGTGGTTGCCTAGGACTTGGAGGGGAAAGGGAGGGAGTGAAGGAGGGGGGATAGGGAGTGACTGCTAATGGGTCCAGGGTTTTCTTTCTGGAATGATGAAAATGTTCTAAAGTTTATTGTGGTGATGGTTGCACAACTCTGTGACTATACTAAAAATGATTGAATAGGTGAATTGTGTAAGCTAGACAACAGTGTAGACATAAGTGCCTCACCCTTACCCTCCCTCATCTCTCTCTACTTAGCATTTAAGGACCAATTCAGAGCCACCCCCTACAACTATTCTTAATTACTCACTTGGTTCCTCTACCTCTTACTGTGTCAGCTATATACAGTGGTGTGTTAATATATGTTTAATAACCAGCTCTCCAGGAAAAAGAAAAAGGAAAAGCCCTAGTTGGTAACATTTTCTGATTTCCATGATGTAAATACTCCCACCATGACCAATGCCAAACTACCAACGCAATGGCTGAGCCCAGAGCTGGGAAGTGCCCAGCAGGGCAACATTATGCAGCATTTCCACCTATAGATATAAATAACCTCAAGAGCATAGTAAAACATTATAAAGTAATTAGGAAATGATGAGTTTGAAGTGTGTATCACCTTTGTAATTTATTTTATTGTAAGTTTATATTATTTAATTTTTAATAGTGGCTGTCCTTAACCACCAGCTCACAAAATCCCTGAAAATTTCACCATAAGCTCCTACCAGCTCTGGCACCCTGCCCATCTCATCCTGAGCGTGCCTGCCCTGTCGCTGAAAAGACATCCTTTCTTAGAAGGAAGCCTGGACACTCTCAAGGACAGGGACAGTGCCCTTTGCTGATCACTGAATCATCCGCGTGGCCCAGTGGCCGGCAGGCACTAGCTGCGCTCAGCACATCTTGTTGACTGAGAGCAAGGGGCCATCCTTGTAACCAAGGCAGCTGATCAAGAGCGCCTGGCGAACAATGGGCTCCTGGAAACACTGGCTGCTTCAACCAGGGAGAAGAATGGAATAAGAGAAAATGTAATGCAAACAGGTCGTTCGCTTATTCATCTTTCGAAGTCAAATAAAAGGAAAAGATGCCTTTCTGCCCTGGGCGCAGGGCTAGCTCTCTTTGCATTGGGGGTGCAACGTTAGAGGAGCATGAGAGGTGAACAGTGGAGGGAGGGAACCTGCTTGAAGCAGGAAGTCGGTTTAGAACAGTGGTTCTCAACCTTCCTAATGCCGTGACCCTTTGATACAGTTTCTCATGTTGTGGTGACCCCCAATTTCATTGTTACAAATTGAACATAATGAAAGCATAGTGATTAATCACAAAAACAATATGTAATTATATATGTGTTTTCCAATGGTCTTAGGCAACCCCTGTGAAAGGGTCAGTCCACCCCCAAAGGGGTCTCGACCCACAGGTTGAGAACCGCTGGTTTAGAAGCATCGAGAGGGGGGGGTGTCTATCTTCCCACCTGCCAAATTAAGAAGGGAAGTGACATGATGTGGGGTCTGTGTTTCCAAATTCTTTTTAACACACGCCCTTCACTGATAAGCATAAGAATCTCCCTTCTTTTTCAGAGATTCCAATATATCCTTCTATGAAGGTCTAACCCAGTGATGGCGAATCTATGACACGCGTGTCAGAGGTGACACTCGAACTCATTTTTTTGGTTGATTTTTCTTTGTTAAATGGCATTTAAATATATAAAATAAATATCAAAAATATAAGTATCTGTTTTACTATGGTTGCAAATATCAAAAAATTTCTATATGTGACACGGCACCAGAGTTAAGTTAGGGTTTTTCAAAATGCTGACACGCCGAGCTCAAAAGGTTCGCCATCACTGGTCTAACCATTGCTTCAGGATGAGACTCATTCTTATTCTGTAGTTTCGGGTCTCCCCACCAGCCCAAAGGAAATGCAGTTTCATTTATGAAAACAGACATTTTTGGTCCATTGAGTTGTTTTGTTTGTTTTCAATGACCTCCCCCCGCTGTCACCTCGCAGGCTGAGAGTCAGGCTGGGAAAGACTGAGAGCTGCAGGTCTGCAGCTGCCATTGGACTCGCTGGGCCACCTCCGGCTGGCGGCTGCCCGTCTCTGAGCCTCGGCTTCCTCACCTTTACCTCTCTCATCTTTGACAGAAAATTAGATCGTTTTGAAGTTTCCCCTCAGCTTTAACAATCTGTGAGCCCAAGTTCATTTCTCACCCTGACCTAGATTTGAATGATCATGAGCTTAAAATATCACAGAAGTTGAAAGTGATCAGTTATCTCCTCCGCTTGGAAATGTCATCGCTGGCAGTGCCTTGGTGGGTGTTGGGGCTATTTTGGTGCCTGGGGGCTCAGAAAAGAAGGAAGAGAAGGTGGGGAGATTACCAAGTCAGTCACCTCCTCATGACTCCTGAGGCCAAGTGGGTGCTTGTCTTGGGTGCGGAACCCGAGTAGCGCTGAGCTTGGAGGTGTGTTAGAATAAATACCGGTGAAATTAGCCGCCACTTTCTGTCACCGAGTGCCTTGGACTTGGCATGATTTCCCTCGGATTGTCACAACAAGCTCTCAGGGTGTTCAGGCTGAGCCCCGTGTTATAAGTGAGAGGGAGGCAACCGGCCCAGGCTCCCAGAGCTCGATGGAGCCCGGATTCAAACTCAAATCTGCCACCAGCACCCATCTTCTGCCTCAATGTCAGTGTTTCTCCAGCAGGGTTCCCGGGCCAGCAGCATGGGCAGCCCCTGGGAGCTTCTAAGTACACGTTCTTGTCCCCCTTGCTTCCTTTGGCCTACTGAATCAGGAACTCTGCGGGCAGAGCCCAGCAAGCCCTGGGTGGGAGGGATTCTGATGCCCGTTCACCTATGACCGTGGTCGGCAAACTGCGGCTCTCGAGCCACATGCGGCTCTTCGGCCCCTTGAGTGTGGCTCTTCCACAAAATACCACATGCGGGCGCGCATGTACAGTGCGATTGAAACTTCGTGGCCCACGTGCAGAAGTCGGTTTTTGGCCTGGGCGAGTCTATTTTGAAGAAGTGGCATTAGAAGAAGTGGGGGGTGCCAGTCAGTCAGTCGGGCGACGGGAGACGTGGCGCAGGCGGGCTGCGGGATATGCGCCGGGGAGGCGCCCGCGATTCATGCACAAGTTGAGTGAGCCAGTCAGTCAGCAGTCTCATTGTGCAGTGGTTAGAGCTAGTCGCGTCCGCAAATTGTGTGCGGGTGACAAAAGATAGACGAAACAAGTATACAAGACGAGTGTGGATGGGAGAGTTGGAAGGGGTTGACCTCAGCGAACGTACCTCAATCAGATTGAGGATGTTTTTAGCAAAAGCCAGCTTAGGAGTACCCTAATTAAGTTAATAACAGTGTACCTACCTATATAGTTTAAGTTTAAAAAATTTGGCTCTCAAAAGGAATTTCATTCGTTGTACTGTTGATGTTTGGCTCTGCTGACTAACGAGTTTGCCGACCGTAGTCTAGGAGAACCCCTCTATGGTGTTAAGTGGCCTCACGGCTGTAGCTTGGTTAGAGTCACACTGCGGAGATCCTCAGAAAGCCAGCATTCCCGATGTCCTCACAATGGTGTGACATTTCCACCAGGATGTTGAAAACTGCCCACTCCTCGCTAGGGGGCAGGTGATCTCCTCACACTCTATAGAGATGTTCCAGCGCCACAGAGATCATGGAGGTGGCTGATGGAAGCATGCTTGAGTCAAGTGAAAACAACCCACCAGAGGTTGCTTTTCTAATTGGACTTTCTGGCTCCAATGAAGTGTCAGTGCTCGAGACCGCAGGCATCTTGCTTCCTCTTATTGAAGTTCTCTGGGAGAGGAAGGATGGATCCCCGGAGGATGTGTGGGGAGAATTGAAATTTCCTTCTGTTTCATGTCTAGTAGAGAACTTGCCTCCTTTTAAGATGAGCAGATGAGCCTGGCTGGCGTGGGTCAGTGGTTGAGCATCGACCTATGAACCAGGAGATCACGGTTCAATTCCCGGTCAGGGCACATGCCCAGGGTGCAGGCTCAATCTCCAGTGTGGGGTGTTCAGGAGACAGCCGATCCATGATTCTCTCTCATCATTGATGTTTCTATCTCTCTCTCCCTTCCCTTCCTCTCTGAAGTCAAGACAAATATATTTTGGGGGGAGAAATTAAGATGAGCAGATCATAATGTCTGGAACTTTACATCTTGATTCCTATCTGGAATCATTGCTCCTATCTGCTGCCTTCTCTCTAAGAAAAGGGACAGGAGCCAAAAAGGCAGATATCATTGGGAGCGGGAGGCGGGCAGGACTCGCAGAGGAGCTGGGGCACCGTTGCTGGACTGTGGAGGATCAGCGGACTTTGGTTCCAGCTTGGTGGGATCCTGGGGAGCTCACGGCGCATACACAGACAGCTCCATGGGCTTGGGTATAGGCCAGGAGGTTGGTGCATCTGCTCCAGGAGATGCGAGGCTGCTGTGGCTCCCCAGTTTCTGATCTTGAAGATGCACCGATGCCACCACGTTTCTCTCCGGCTGAAGGAAGAACAACCAAACCTTGGGGCCCGCTCCTGCAGGCTGCCTGGGAGCCGCTGCCAGTCCCCGGGGCTTCATCCACCTGCTCCACGCTGTCCCCAGTGCAGACGAAGTTGCTGGAGAATGTTCACACCACGTAGACTGGCTTCATTTCAGATTCCTGGCCTCTGACTGCAAAGGGGCTGTCGACACTGCCTCACAGTCCTCCCTCTTCTCCTTTGAGCTTGCTTTGCTCCACCACAAGGATTGTGCCTTTCCTCTCCCCTCCTCCCTGCTCTCCATCCCAGCCCTGCTGCTCACCGAGCCGCATGCTTGGCTGGTAAAATAGAAGCCAACAGATGGGAACTCCCTCTTCTCGCCACCACCAAACGTACACACCTTCCTACACCTACTCCTGCAACAGGCCTCTCTTTCTTCTCTTACACTGGGCTGAGTGTCTCCCTGACTTTGAGAGGCGAATCCCTCCACTTGTGTCTGGATCTTATTCCTTCTTGCCTGTCCCAGAATATCACACCTACTGTCAGTCTAGTCTCTCTCTCTCTCTCTCTCCCCCACCACCGTCCCATCAGCTAATTTTTACTCTGTCCTGGATCATCATTGGCACCAACCTATAGGCCTGCTGTCTCTCATTATATATATATATATATATATATATATATATATATATATATATATATATAGCATAATATGCTAATTAGTCCAGATGTCCTTCTGGACGACCTTCCAGATGAAGACAGGGCTGCGAGGGAAGCCCAGGTCCCAGTGCCAGAGGGAAGCCGGTGACAGCAGCCGGGGAAGGAAGGCCTACTCTTGCACAAATTTCGTGCATCAGGCCTTTAGTGTGTGTGTGTGTGTATATATATATATATATTTTTTTTTTCAAAACTACAGCTAATACCATCCTCGGCCCTGCCTCCCACCTCCCACCTCCCACCTCCTTTCATTTTTGGCTTTCTCCTCCCTCTCACCTCTCATTCTCTCCTCTACCTGCTTCAATCTAACGTCTGCCCCGCCCTCTGCAGAGCAGTAGTTCTCACCCCAGAGCACTTGTGTGCCCCTGGAGACATTTGGCAACGTCTGGAAACAATTTTGGTTGCCATGGCTCCGGGAGGGGTGCTATGGCATCTAGCAGGTGGAGGCCAGGCTGCAGCTGGACAGAAGGACACGCAGGACAGGGAATTATCCGGCCACAAATACCAGTCGTGCAGCAGTGGAGAAAGCCCGACACAGAGCCTGCTCCTGGCTGGGTTACCAGGAACTTCCGCGCGAGGCTGAGTCTGAGCAACTGTCCTCCGTGCTCCACACACCCAGCCGCGCTCTCTTGGATTCTGGGACACCTCTCTGTCTTGGTTTCCCACCTAACCTTGGGCCATTCCTTTGCATAGTCCTCCTCTACCTGACTCAGTCCTGGGCTTTCTTCTCATAGTTCTCTCTCCTCTCTCCTCCATATTGGCCACCCAGTGGCTTCATGTCATTCCCAGGCCGGCTCTGGAGCCAGACAGATAGTGGTTGGAGTCATAGCTCTCAGCTTCACGGCTGTGTCGGTAGCAACAATTCTTCTCAGTTCGTTCTCCAGTAAAATGGGGGTAATAATAGCACTTACTGTATAGAGGAAATCCCAATAAATCTCATGGGATAGAGTTTAATTCATTTAGCCGTCATTATTGTCATTTATTACTGATGACCTAAAAGTAGCATATCTTTTTACTTTTCACCAGGGAGCTCCAGAGTGGACCTCAAGGACTCACTAGATCAAATCAATATACCGTGGGGCCTTGACTTACGAGTTTCCCGACTAACGAGTTTTTCGAGATACGAGCCGAGCCGTCTCTCGGCCAATTTTTTGCTTTGAGTTGCGAGCTAAAATTCGGGTTACAAGCCAGCTTCAGATACCCCACCGCTAGTGGGCGCAGCAAACGCCACAGTGAACACCACATCAGCCCAGCATCACGTGTCTCACTCGTTCACTGTTGATTTGACATACGAGTAATTTGAGTTATGAGCTCTGTCACGGAACAAATTAAACTCGTAAGTCAAGGCCCCACTGTAGGTGTAAAGTTCAGTCTATTTTTTTAAAGGGGAGAATGATGATTTTTATTTTTTTAATATATTTTATTGATTTTTTACAGAGAGGAAGGGAGAGGGATAGAGAGTTAGAAACATCGATGAGAGAGAAACATCGATCAGCTGCCTCCTGCACACTCCCTACTGGGGATGTGCCTGCAACCAAGGTACATGCCCTTGACCGGAATCGAACCTGGGACTCCTCAGTCCGTAGGCCGACGATCTATCCACTGAGCCAAACCGGTTAGGGCAGTTCAGTCTAATTTAAACACACACACACACACACACACACACACACACACACACACACGCACACACACACATGCACGCACACACAAGCACACACACATGCATGCACACACATGCACACACACACTGCCTGAGCATGAGCCATGGGCCAGGCACTACACCCGACGCTTCACGAGGTACAAGGCGGAATTCCTGCCCCAAGGCGCTTACCCGCAGTGAGTACACAGGAGAGAAACACAGAGGGATAGAATGGACCACGTACCAGGCCCTGCTTCAGGCTCCAGAACTCGGCCAGAAACAAACAGACACCAGGCCCTGCTCTCATGAAGCTTAGAATCTAGCTCAACAATAAACTAAAAGTGGCCCATCAGAGGGTGAGAAGTGCCATGAAAAACTAAAGCAGGCCAGGCGGGGCCAGGCGTTGGGTAGCGAGGGAGTGGAGGACAGGGAACAGGCCAGCGAGGTGAGCCAGCAAGTGCAGGTTCTGACCCTGTCTTTCGGTGAAATTTTGTATCTTGCTCATCATGGATTTCTTTTTGCATTAATTTCTATTTTTAAAAATAAGTTCTTATCCTGGTGGCTGAGTTATTTGGTTCCCTCTTATATTTTGTGCTGGTTTCAGCACCGGAAGCAGAGTCTGTGTTAAGTGTGGTCGAGGTCACCACAGGAGGACTTTGGGTGCCTGGCTAAGTCTGCACACTTCACTCTGGTCTGTGGAAAGGCCATGGAAGGGTCTTGAGCACAGAGATGATGTCACCAGCATACCATCTGGGGACAGTCGGTCTGGAAGCCTATGGAGAACGAGGGGAAGAGACCGGAGCATCAGGACCAGTTGGGAAATTGGTTGCGAGGATCCAGGCCCCGGGGGCTGGAATAGCAGGCAGTGGAGGCAAAGCTGGCGCCCCCGCCCCACGCCTCTCATGTGTCTGGTCGGCCTCTAAACCATCCCAGAAGTCAGCATTTCCCAAACAACCGAGCAGTTGCCATGAACGCCAGTGTATTGCCTCTTTCTGTTTCTAATCGGGTTGCTTTGTGTAAAACAGGAAGTGCCACCGTGACAATGGCATTATTTGTGGCTGAGAAATGTACTTTTGAAAACTCTGAAAACCACTGGTCCCTTGTGCAGAAGCCAGGCTGTGCTTATGGAGTCTCCCGGTGGGGGGGCCCCACTCCAGAGCCACGGTCTCCCCCTGCCCGACCAGCAGAATGGACTAGGAGCTGCTCTGTTCCTGAGACTGGGGACCAGGCCGCCCAGCCTTTCAGGAACTCCCAGCTGTGTGGGGCCCCAGCACTGAGGAGGGAGAGGCTGGCCGAGTGCCTGCCAGGCCCTGTGAAGCTGGGAGACTGACAGGGAGGTCACAGGAAACCCTCCCCTGCCCCCGGCTTCGTTCTTAGATTAAGGGTCCAGTCCCAGGTAGTGGCTCCAGGCTGGGAGAATTCAGAGGAAAGGTCATTTCCTGAGACTGAGTAGGACAGGAATGTGCAGTGGGCACCACGCTGGAGTGGGGGAGAGGGGTGCGGGCAGCCTCTTCAATGGGAACTTCTGGCCTTCTGTTCAATTGAATCCAGATTCCTGGTTCTAATTCCCCCGGGGGGCCTCCCTCAACGGACTTCTCTAGTCGTTTTTTAAAATGACATTTTCTACTGAGCCATGAAGACATTCTTTTTGAGAGCAGTCTTCAGGATCAGAGCCTGGTTTGAAGCCTGACTGTGGCTTTCTGACTGTGGAACCTTATGCAGGTTGCTTACCCTCTCTGGGCCTTATCTCCTAGAGTTCCGATGAGGATGAAGTGCCGTTCCTAGTATGTGTATGAAGGACCCAGCCATAGTCAGATCCTCGCTCTGCCACTTGATGTCTGTATGGCCATGGGCAAGACACTTAGCAACTTCTCAGAGCTTCAGTTTTCTTATCTTTTTAAAAATATATATTTGTATTGATTTCAGAGAGATAGATAGATAGAAACATCAATGATGAGAGAGAATCATTGATTGGCTGCCTCCTGCACACCCCCGACTGGGGATCGAGCCAGCAACCTGGGGAATGTGCCCTGACTGGGAATCGAACCATGACTTCCTGGTTCATAGGTTGAAGCTCAATCACTGAGCCACACCGGCTGGGCCAGTTTTCTTACCTTTGGTATGGAATTATAGTGTCTGCTCCAGAGCACAGCTTTCAGGGTCAAATGAGACAACCCCTAAATTAGATAAACCATGAACATGGCATATAGTAAAAACTCAGTAAACTGTTACAGTTGCTAATACAGTTGGAAATGGTAGCTATTATTAACATGGGAGCAAGTTTAATTTTCAGGACTCAAAGGCAATATTTCTGAACACCCTTTCCATCTCCTCTGGCTCCCATTGATTCATGCAGTCAACAAGAATTGATTGAGCACCTACTATGGTGATTGAGCACCTACTATGTGCTGGTGATTTTGTTAGGCACAGGAGACACGGCCGTCAACAAAACATGTGCATTTCCTGCTGTAGAGCGGCTTGATGTCTAGTGGGAGAGTCAGACAATCTAATAATTTTATGAATTTAGAATTCCATACAGTAATGAGTGCTTTAAAGGACAAAGTTTGGGAGCTCTGAGAACTTGTAACAGGAAGTGCTTGCTGGTTTGGTCTGGGGCAGGGTGGGGGCAGGGGTGGGGGAGAGGTCAGGTAGTTTTCTGGAAGAAGTAAAGCTTAGAGATCTGAAGATAGGGAAATGACTAAGCCTGCCCCTATATCCCTCCCTGGACCTGTAGGGGCTCTGAGGCCTGGCTGTTTTTATGCATCGGCTCCCCTGGACTCTGGGGGTCTCATCCCTGGGGGGTGAGGTTCAGATTGTAATATTCAACACCCCCTCCACCCCCCCCTTTCCCTGAGAGAGGCCAGGCAGACGGGAGATGAGAAGTGCAAATGCACTTGGCGAGACAGTGGTACGACCCAGCAAACGGGGAGACTCCACTGGAGGCCCAGCCTGGACAGGAGACAGCTGGACACCATAGCCCAAGCCCTTCCCAGCTACCTTTGTGGACACAGATGACAAGAACCTGCATTTTTCCTGCCCTCAAGTAAACTTTCTTGGGCTGACTTCACAAGGAGCAAAAAGAGGCTGCAGAGTATTGGCCGATGGCTGATGGTTTCTCCTTGAGGTGTCAGGTAGGGCCTGGACACGCCGGCACCGTGGAGCTGAGACAAGAAACGGACTTTGATCTCCTTCCGCAGTTTGCAGAAACCTGATTTCAACTAGAGAACAAGTCAGCTTTTGAGGTGACTGAATCTGGAAATTTCATGTCTTATTCAGGTTGAGGCACCTCTTTGGAAAAAAAGCATCCTAAATTCTTATTCCTATCACCCACTGAGTCCCTTCAATTGCCTTTCCTTTTCTTCACTTTTAAACAGCCGCAATTACCTGGCATACAATAGTTACCTGGGTTTAATTTTTAATTCTCGAGGGGGCCTCATTTTAGTTGAGCAGTTGCACACAATAGCTTGATTATACTTCTAAATTCTCTGGACACAAGCAATTGCTCCTTTCCCCAAGCACGCTCTGGTGCTCTTGACTATGTCTCCCTTAGCAGTTTTCCCTGGATCTCAGCCACCGAAGAAACCAACTGTAAATGTTTGGCATTCCTGGTGCCTCTGGTCATCCACACAACTTCACCTTCCGGGACTCTGCATTTCAGCTTCGGGCCTCCAGAAACCAGAAAGGAGCGGCCAGGCCCAGGAGCATTTCAGGCCCCGAAGCTCTGCTTCTTTATAAGCAGTCATTCCCCGAGGGTGCAGGTTAGGGTGTTGCCACAGGTTTCTAATAAAGCCATGTGTGTGTTTTTTCATGGTAAAATATGCATGACATGAAAATTAACCATTTTAATCATTTTTAAGTGTGCGATTCAGTAGCATTCGATACATTCATAATGTTATACAATCCTCACCACGCTCCATTTGCAGAATTTTTTATTACCCCAAGTAGAAGTTTATTTATTTATTTTTTAATATATTTTTATTGACTTCGGAGAGGAAGGGAGAAGGAGAAAGTGATAGAAACATCAATGATGAGAATCATTGATCAGCTGCCTCCTGCACACCCCTTACTGAGGATTGAGCCCGCAACCCGGGCTGTGCCCTTGACCGGAATTGAACCTGCGACCCTTCAGTCTGAAGGCCAATGCTCTATCCACTGAGCCAAACCGGCTAGGGCCCAAACAGGAGTTTATACACATTAAGCAGTAACTCCCTATTCTCCTCTCCTCCAGCCCCTGTTATCTCTATTCTACTTTCTGTGTCTATGACTTTGTCTATTCCAGGTATCCTATATAATAAAAAGCTAATATCCAAATTGACCGAAAGGCGGAACAACCGGTCGCTATGACATGCACTGACCACCAGGGGGCAGATGCTCAATGCAGGAGCTGCCCCCTGGTGGTCAGTGTGCTCCCATAGGGGAAGTGCCACTCAAACAGAAGCCGGGCTCATGGCTGGCGAGCACAGTGGCAGTGGCGGGAGCCTCTCCCACCTCCACGGCAGCGTTAAGGATGTCCGACTGACGGCGAGGAGAGCGGACCTAAGCCGTCAGTCAGACATCCCCCGAGGGGTCCTGGACTGTGAGAGGGCACAGACCGGGCTGAGGGACCCCCCTCAAGTGCAAGAATTTCATGCACTGAGCCTCCAGTATTATATAAGTGGAATCAGGTAACATTTGTCCTTTTGTGGCTGGTTTATTTCATGTAGCATAATGTCTTAGAGGTTCATCCATATTGTAGCCTGTATCAGAATTTCGTCCCTTTTCATGGCTGAATAATATTTCATTGGATGTGCCTACCATCTGTTTATCCATTCATCTGTTGATGGACACTTAGATTGTTCCCATCTTCAGTACTTTTCTAATAAAATTTAACATAATAGATGGGATCTGGCTCCTCTGTGACCCAGGAACAGTTTAACAACTACCTTTCACTTTATTTCGTTCTCTAGAAATAGGCCATCACACAGGGAAAGCTTGACACCAGGGCTCTGTAGGCAAGCTGGGGCTGGTGAAGGCGAGGGATGGGTAGCCGTGGTCACTATGGGCCTTAGCAGAGTAATGCCCGAGGATCCCGCTGGTCAGAGACAGCACCCTGGGTGGGTAGGATTGCACCACATAAGGTTTCTGATTCTATAGTAAAAGAGAACGTTCACTCACTCACTCTATTAAACCCACCCATTTCTTTAATTTTTATTTTTGAATGACAGTCGACATTCAATGCTATTTTGTATTAATTTCAGGTATACAGCATCATGGTTAGACTTTATACTTTACAAAGTATTCCCTCTGATATTTCAAGTACCCATCTGGCACCATCCATAGATATTACAATATTATCGACTATTTTCCCTATGCTATACTTTTACGTCCATGTGACTATTCTGTAACGACCAATTTGTACTTCTGAATCTCTCCACCCACCCTTCTCAGCCAGTCCCTCCAACCCCCACACCCCTACACACATATACACTTCCCTCTGACAACCATCAGTCTGCTCTCTGTATCTGTGAGTCTGTTTCTATTTTGTTTGTTCTAAATCCATTTATTTTATCACTCACTCACTCACTCATTCCAATATTATTAAAATGGCGGTGGTAAGAAAATAGGCCGTGTCCACCCTGAGCTTGCAGCCGGCGGAGAGAAGAAAGCCTCCATAGGCGATGCCTGTGGGTAAGGGCTTTAGGAGGAGTAGCAGGGCGAGCTGCCGGACACACAGCGGGCACCTCACCTGTTCTTGGGAGCCAGGAAAGGAAGCCACACCTCTGCTCTGCCAAGTCATATGGGAAGGGAACAAGTTAGCCAGATGGAGGCAGAGGGCAGAAAGAATGAGCCAGACACAGGTAGGGGCATGCAAGGGGCTGGAGCTGAAGGGAGGACCCTGCAGGGGGCTCAGGTGTGTGACTTGTGCTGAGAGTCAGAGGAGGCGGGGAAGGGAAAGCCACAGGCTGGGGCAGGGACCTTTTGGTGAGTGACTTCGGGTGGTGTTTGGGCTTAATCCTCGGGCAAAAGACGGGTCCTGAGGCTTTGAAGCCGGAGCCAGAGCAGCAGAAAGCAGGTCCTGCTTTCCCCTCGAAGGAGGCATCCCTCTGAAAAGCCTAAGAGCCATCGTCTACTGGGCGTTAAACGACCGGGAAACTGAGGCCTAGAGAGGCACGTGGTGCCCAGACTGCAACCCTGGCATCAGAACTTTCAAAGTCCCCGGGGTGAGGCCAGCCAAGCCCTTGCATGACGTGTCCCCGTTCCAGAGAGAGCAGGCCAACTCCTGCAGGGAGGCTGGGATACAGGCTGGCAGGGCCCTCCCAGCCGCTGGAGGCTCTGCGGCTTTAAGAGCTGGGGTGGCTGCCTGCCACGGAGGCCACACCCCCAAGCACAGCCCACGTGAGCTCAGGCTGTGGACTGAGGCTCTGACAGTCCCTGGGCTGGCCTGGGCGTGCTGACCAGGCCCTGCAGGACAACCCGGGGACGCAGGCCAGCCGAAGAAAGAGGACCTTTATGCCTTTTTGAGAGAAGCACATTCTGCAGAGCTGTGGAAACAAAGAGAGGAACTGTGTGTAGTCCTAGGCCAGCCGTCCCAAACAAACTGTAAGTCAGGAGGGCAGGGAACACAGCACAGACCCGCCCTCCCAGCTCCCAGAGGAGCGGGGTCTGCAGAGAGCCCGCCCCGGGGCTGGCAGGGCACAGCCAATGAACAGGGCAGAAAGTTTCCTGAAATCCTCCAAGGGGGGGTGCGGGCGGGTCTCTGTTTCTCTCTTTGAAAAGTCCAGGCTCCGCTCAGCACACGATGACTGACCATAGCTCAGGTGTGGGAAGCCTTTCTCCCCTCTGTCCTCCCTCCTGTGTGGCCTTGTGGTCCCTGTCTTTGCCCTGAGAATCCCCAGGTCATGTGAAGGCCAAGAAAGTGAAACTGAAACCCGCCAGAGGTACCTGTCAGCTCCGGGGCAGGAGCTTGCTGCGAGGAGGTGATGCGGCTAAATGACCCACATGGGGGGTGGCCGTGGGGGTGAAGGGACTCCAGGCTGCCGCAGACACGGGCAATTGGCCGGTCAAAGTTCCCTGAGCACCCAAAGGACACACGCAGGGACCTTAGAGAAGAGGCGGAGGTGAGGCAGCACCCAGGTCATCACCTCCACCTGGAGGCGGAGTTTGACTATTTTCTTCCAGGCTTTGTCCAGGCCAAAGTGCTGCTTGTCTCCGTCTCCACTGGGGGCCAGGACCAGCATGGCGCGAGTGACCACAGTGATGTGTGTGGGGAGCCGGCACGGCCATGGCATACTCAGCCCCAGGGCGCCTTATGTGCCATGCCGGCTCAGCCTGGTTCAGTGACCCTGGGTGGGGGGGTGAAAGGACTGAGAAAAGACAGACAAGAGAATGAAAGCTGAGTCTCGGTGGGACACTGCTCCCTGATGAGGAGCCAGCGCCCACAAGCCATGTCTTTATTTTATAGCAGATGCCACGAGGCAAAGTAGGGGCGTGATCACGTTGTTTACAGCATTCTCGTGAGTTTCACCCTCACTTAACTACATGCACCTGAACTCTATCACAAGGCACGAGGGGCTACGTGTTCGGACCATAGGTTCACGCTTACAACCACAGCCGTTGGCTATGATTGTGCTGGGAGGGCCCTGCCCTCCAGCTGGGACTTGCACGTGGCAATGAGAGGACCCTGTCCTTTCATTAGTCCGAGGCTTGAACCTGGTCAAAACACCGTAACCGCGCCCCACAGATGTGCTTCTGACTTGTACGCCACCAAACACTAAAGGCAAAACCACGTGGCTTTGGGGGGTCTTCTCTCTAGCAGTATCTGTGCTTTTCCGCCCCGCCTTCATTACAAAAGGCAATTGAGAGCTACCTGCAGTCCCCCTTACTTCATGAGAACACATGCAAAGTTAGCATGTGGGGGGTGGGGGGCAGGTAGCAGGTTGAGATGATGTTGGCAGAAAGAAGAATGTTGGCATTGATTGGCAGGCAGAGGAGGGAAGCTCATTTGTGTCTCCCAGATAGCTGGGTACAAGCTAAAAGGAAGGGGAAGAGAGGTCCAAGAGTAGAAAGCAAAGAGGGAGCTGGCCCCGCCTGAGGGGTGGAGTTAAGGTGAGGAGGAAGGAAGAGGAAGGTGGCATGGGGTGAGGCAGGACGGAGAGCGGGGGCAGGGGGGAGGCTGTGAGCTGAGAGAAAGCTCAACTGTGGCTTGTGCATAATCATGATGAAGGACCTTAAAGACTCAAATGTGACTTCTGGCTACAGGGCCAGATCCTGGGAGGTCAACTGCTGGCCCTTGACATGTTTTATTTGTAAATTGGAGCATTCCTGGAAAATGGGGTCACTTCACATGTGATTCTGAAAGGTCTGGCAACACCAGCTGGAGTTCCCCAAGGTCCCCATTCACACTGAAGGCATTTTGCATTCCCCACCCACTCCCCAACCTCTGCACCTGCCTGCTTCCCACAGGCCTTGAGGATTGTTGCTACTCCTGCTCTCAGTAATAATGAATCTCTTCTACTGGGAGCCTGTGTGTGTGTGTGTGTGTGTGTGTGTGTGCACATGCACGCCACAAACACAGGTAGGCTCTCTTTCAATTCATTTCAGTTAATCTCTCCCATTTTCAGTTGAGGATGACAGATGCACGAAACCAAACGTAGCCCTCTCCTCAGCATATTTCAGCAGCCTTCCCAGGCGACCTGCCAAATTGCTAGATGGTATTTGCATTTTTTTAAAAAATTGAGTGCGTTTTGTTATTTTGGTTTAAGGATTCCCCAGCCTTCCTGAAGGCCCTATTTAATTTATGCCACACTTACAGCTTTCAAAGCATTTCTTAAATACACATGAGTTCATTTTTATCATCCCCGCAGTTCTGTGAGGTCCATAGTGTGGGCCCCCTTCGTACGCTCTTGGGGAGAACCAACTAGTAGAGAAGCTAAATGCCTTGCCTTGATCCTGCAGTCAATGGCAAGACAAGTTAATATTCAGGCACAGCTCCCTTGACTGCGTAGAATTGTAAAAAGTTATGCTTTGATAAACATAGTGACTAAGGGTTTGATCTCCAGCATACTTGTCTGACTGCTGGTTAGGCCAATCTCATTAGCTACAAGTCTTTAGGAAAAGTCTTGAATCTCCCTGCGCCTCCTTTTCTGTAAAATGGGGATAAAAGCCCTCATTTGCGAGTGTTGTGTGGATTAAATGAGATAATACATGTAAAATGTTTAGAACAATGCCTAGCAGAGTAAGCATTCAATAAATATCACAATCTGTACAAAAATTATTATTCTCTGTACCTTTGGGAAATATCTGTATTAGGTAGGGTATGAGCTAAGTTGTAACCAAAAGACCCCAAAAAGAATAGAAGTCTTTCGTCTAATAGCTAAGAAGAGGTAGATGGTCAGGACAAATAAACAATTCTACTCCACAGGGTCATTCAGGAACCCAGGTTCCTTCCATTGTGTTGTTCTCCATTCCTACTGTGTTCTCTTCTGCATAGTCAAAGCTGGCTCAACATCCCATCCACCTTCTGTTCTGTCTGGAGGCAGAGCAGGGATGGAGCTGGAGGGCAAACAGCCCCGCTCAAATGACATTATCTAGAAGTTGGCCATGTCCTTCCACTCATAGGCCATTGGCAGAACCTGGGCACACTTAGCTGCAAGTGAGTCTGGGAAATGGTAATGGCTAGCTGGGCCAACTAAATACTCCCAACTACAACTTAAGAGTTCTCTTTCTAAAAGGAAGAAAGGGAGAGCAGAAACTGGGAACAGCTTATGTCTTTGTGCCATGTTACCACAGATGTGTGCTTTGGACCTGAATTTGACGTTATTCATGCCTTCTCGGTCTGCCAGTTTCTCAGCCCACCTGTGCTCTACTGCCTGTCTTCTGGATGCCTGCTGCACTCTCAGATTTCTTCTTTTGCAAAACCCAGGACAGCTCTTGGCTCTGTGTTTCAGAGGAACACCTCTGGTGACAATGTGATTGTCTCCTGCAGACCAGTCAGACTGTTTACTGGGTTGGGCAGCCTCTTCCTTCACTGCCCAAGCCTCCCAGCAAGAGTGGTATTGGGCTCCGTTGTTGTTCTTTTTCTTCTTCTCCCTCCTCCTCCTCCTCCTCCTCCTCCTCCTCCTCCTCCTCCTCCTTCTTCTTGGTCCTTGAATCTCTGTGGTCTGAGAGATCAACCTTCATGATGTATACTTTCCTGAAATCACTAAGTAACAGCCTGGCTCAATGAAAGGAAATATAGATCAATGTTCCATTTCATTATGGCAATAATTGAGATTGAACAGGTCAAGGAAGGGAACACCAGTTGTCTCAGGGGAGCTTGTTCCAGAACCAAAGAAGGTGATTTGATGAATACAGGAAGCGGGCCCACACTACCAACCTCACCAGATGAAGGAGGACATTTGTACCTGTTGAAGGCCTACTATGTGCCAGGCACCTACTAAAAGCAGAAGTTAGAGCGCTAAATAATAAGACAGGCACCTGGGAAATGGTAATGTCTAGTTGGAGTACTTTATATTAAATTATTTCATCGAATTCTTACAAGTTCTTCAAAGCATGTATTTTTTACACTTAAAAATATTTTTTTATTGATTTCAGAGAGGGAGGGGGAGAGATAGAAGCATCAATGACAAGAGAGCATCATTGATCAGCTGCCTCCTGCTGACCCTCTAATGGGGATCAAGCCCGCAACCCTGGGCATGTGCCCTGACCAGGAATTAAACCATGACCTCCTGGTTCATAGGTTGACGCTCAACCACTGAGCCACACCAGCCGGGCTATTTTTCACATTTTAGAGACAAAATGTTATTTTGGGAAATGGTAAGGATGATTTTGAACCCTCATCTGTCTGATTCTAAAAATCCTGCTCTTCCTGTTATTACCTCGCCTGCCTCCAATCACTTTCTTTGTTGCAGAGGGAATCTAGTCAATACACAGAAGTGACCTTGACCCTTCTGCTGGACACCTAACCAGTGACTACTGTTAACTCCGGGGGCACCTTCCTCTCTATCCTGCATCTCTCTCTAATCACGCTTATCCACTTATCCTTCTTTGTGGACCCACCCAGCTGAACCCCACTTCTGGAGCCTGCTCCTTCCTGGGGTGCTGGCTGCTGGAGGAATTATTCAGTCCACCGTGTCTATCTGAGCCATTACAGTCCTGGGTCCCCAGGCTGCCTAGAAACCCTTGCAGGTGCCCCTGGATACTTCACTGCCCCCTTCCCTTGCCATCGGCATCTCCTCCAGACTGTCCCTCTTTCCTCGGCCCTTCTTTTAATCAGTTTTATTGTCTCTGATTGTCATTGGCAGTGAATCCATCCTTTCCATGGAACAAATTTGAGGCCCCAAGAAACTCAAGGTCCTCCCTTGGCAACCACCCAGCGTACCTCCTCCTCTTCTCCACCCTCCCATGCCAGGGAAGAGGTGTGCTCCTGCCACAGCTGACCTTCCCCTTGTGCGCCAGATGCCCTCCCATCTCCCCTGGAACCTCCCTCCACACATTGTTCTCTCTCACTCACACCCTCAGCCTCTCCTCCACCAGCATTACTCATCAGTACCTGAACATGCTCTTGGTGCCATGGTTCCGTCTAACTTCTCTCTTCAGTTTCCCTTCCTCTCTCCCGTCACAGCCAAGCTTCTTGAAAGAATTATCTACACGGGCTGTTTGCACTGCCCGCCTGCCCCTTCCTTCAGTCCTCCATCCCCTGCTGGCTTCTGTGCCACGATCGATCGAAGGCCCAGACAGAAGTCACGAAAGAGCCACGTCCAGGACCAGTAGACACTTCTAGTGCCTAATGTCGCTACCATTGTCACGGCCGCACCTTGAGCTTCTCACCCGTGGCTCTCTTCTCTAGGTTTCCAACCTACTTTGCTGGACATGCTTCTTCTATATCCTTCACAGAGACCTCCTTTTCTACCCACTCCCTCTTAGCACCCTTTTAAAATGTAAAGCACATTCGTAGCACAAAGGCTGTACACAAAATTTGCCAACCCTGGCTTCATCTCTTCTCCCAATATCTACATCTCAGTGGAGTTTTGTTTCCTAGAATATAGTGATGCGTGTGTGATTTGCTAACGTAAATAAGCTATGAGTTGGACCAAGGGTCAGATAGCCATACCCACTGGCGACCCGTGCTGCCACTCCTGCACCCACCTCATTTAGTGCAAGGGCCCCCCACCCCTGGGCATTGTGATTTGAAGAGCTGCTGGGTGAGACTCCACTCTCTCCTGCTGCCCCCTCCTGGCTTGGCGGTGGTCGAGTCCTGGTGGAGTTCATGGGGTTGCTGGTTTTGCCGATGCCTCAAAACCTGTGCAGTAGAAAGTACTGTAGCACGAATCTTAACCCTGGTGGGGATGGCCACGTTTACTATTTCCTGTAGGGTCCTCAGACTGTTTGAGGACCGGTATTATATAAAAAGAAGAGCTATCCTGTACTGAACACGTACCATGTGCCAAGCATGGCTAAACATGTATCATTTCATTTCATCCGTGTAACAACCACATGAGCTCCATATTCCTTTGATTGTTGGCCATTCCCTCTGTACAAGTGATGAGACTGAGACCCATGGAGGTTAAATACCTGGCCCACGGCCACAGGGCAAAGGTAGCTCATCCATCCTCCCAGCTCCAGCTCTGACTCTAAAACCCACGTTCTTAACGGCTCCCTGAGTCTAATTCAGCGGGAATCGTGTGGCACCAGGAATCTGCATTTTTACAAGGGTTCCGCTGCCGGGTGTGGAGAGTGGCTACAGTGTTTGGACAGGTTCAAGCCTCGGACTAATGAGAGGGCACAGTTCTCTCATGGCCACGTGCAAGTCCCAGCTTGGAGGGCAGAGCCCTCCCAGCACAATTATAGCCAACAGCTGTAGTTGTAAGCTTGAACCTATGGTCCGAACACGTGGCCCCATGTGTCTGAGTGACGTGGCTTGATAGAGTTCAGGTGCATGTAATTGAGAAGGATCGAAACCCACGAGAATGCTGTAAACATCTTGACCACACCCTTACTTTGCCTCCTGGAATCTGGCTATAAAATAAAGACACGGCTCGTAGTCCGTGGCACTGTCGCTAGCTCTCCATCAGAGAGGACAGCGTCCCACCCAGACCCAGCTTTCTTCTCTTGTCTGTCTTTTCTAAATCTTTCACCGCCCCCTCTCAGGGTCCATGAACCTGGCTGAGCTGACATGGCACATAAGGCGCCCTGGGCTGAGTATGCCATGGCTGTGCGGGCTCACCATGGGGGTTCTGGAGCGCTGCACTTTGAGAACACCGCCTCCCATAAGCAGAAGCGAAACTGCTCCCAGGAGAAGGATGTAATGTGCAGCACCAGCAGCCTCATTCTGGGTGAAAGAAAATGCTGGGCCTGCAGCCTTCTGTAAGGAAAGAGGAGATTAGAGGAGGTGGTAAAATGTGAAGACCCCTCCTAAGCCCCAGAAACGTGCCGCTCCGTCAGAGTCACCCGGGGAGGCGTCACTTTCCCCTGTCCCGAGAGGGCCCCGAGCAAGTGTCCCCGGCTGGGTGAGAGCGCTCACCTCTCAGGGCCGCCCGGCTGCCCAGAGGAACAGCATCGCATCTTAACCGAAACGGCATCCTCCTGGCAAACCCCCTTTCCTCTCTTAGTCAGTCACTCAGACGTGGTGCTCAGGCTCTCAGATCTGGAACTGTTTACGGCCCCATAGGCAGAGACAAAAGGAAAAAGACTTGTTATCATCTAAACACAATGAATCTGTAATGAAACAAAGCAGCCCGGGCTACAGCCATTCCTTGGCTCACTCTGCTTTCCAGAGGCTAATCTAGGCTTGGCAAGGAATCGGGTGGAAACTCCCCCCCACCCCCCCACCACCACCTGGCGGCCCATGTTTTCTCAAGCTTTTGTACCTCTCTTTGGCTCCTGGGTAGGGTTGGCCATAATCCACGGAGCAGGGGCCGGTGCCCTCATGCCCACGAGGGCCTACGACGAGGTGGTGCCCAGCAGAGAAGAAATAGAGTGGAGAAAACCAAAACTGCACCCCGTGTTGTGCTGGGTGTGTGACTGATAGGATTTCATCTCCCAGAGAGCTGTTGGGGTTATGTCTTCATTGAATGAATGAGAAAACAGAGGCACAAATACACAAGTAACTTGTGCAAGACCACCCAGGTAGTAAGACCACCCAGGTAGTAAGACCACCCAGGTAGTAAGACCACCCAGAGCCTGGAATCAAACCCAGAGTCCTTGCCCCTTCCACGTAGTCATGTGCCACTTGCCACTCTCTCGGGCCACTGCCTCTGTGTCTGTTCCTCAGAACAGATCCTCGACTTCCAGCCCAAAGCTCCCCTCACAGGCCTTGGCAGAAGGCCACTCTCCCGGGGCTCCAAGAATAACGTAAATACAATGAACCATTTTAAAAAACGAGATTATATATGTCGAGCACTCAGCCCAGTGCCTGGTACTTTCGGAAAGTACTCAGCAGACCTCCGGGCATTGTCGGGCCGAGCTGGGCGTTCCTGGCTGCAGGAGATTCTGCTGACAGTTTGGGAACAAACACTTCTTAAGTGACTATAATGGATGGTCGAAACAGGAAAGAAAAAATAGACTTGGACTCAAGAAAATTATAATCCAACTGGGGAATTGAAAGCATTGCCTCTCTAGAGAAAGAAATGAAAACATAATTCATAGCCTCATTTCCCGTCCCGTTCTCGCCAACTACGAAACGTGCCGCAGCTTTGGCGAAAATGACTTTGCATCTTTTGGGGGCCTCCGTGTCCTCGTCGGGAAAATGGAGACACTACGGATCTCAAAGGGCTTTCTTGTTAGGCGTGCGTACGTGTCCACCCTTCGTCGTACACAGTGGCAGAGGGTGATGCGTGTGCGGTTTCCTAAAGTTAATAAACTATAAGTCAGACTGAGAGTCATATAGACAGTCACACCCACTGGCGACCAGAGCTGCCGCTGCTGCACCCACCACATTTAGTGCAAACGACCCCCCCCCCACCCCCCCCACACACACACCTGGGCATTGTGATTTGAAGAGCTGCTGGGTGAGACTAGCTCTTTCCTGCTGCCCCCTCCTGGCTGCCGGTGGTTGAGAATCAGACGCTGAGTCCTGGTGAAGTTCATGGCGTTGCTGGTCTTGTCGATGCATCAAACATGTGTAGTGGAAAGTACTGTACTTCGAATTGGTTAGAAAACTTTGCGTCCATCCTCGGTTGCTAGCTGACTCTGTGACTGTGGGCACTGAACGAGGTGGGCTTGCTTGGAGACCGGACTTGGAAATGACGCTCTGCCTGTGGCGAGGGCCCGAGATTAGAGAGGGCGGAGTGTTCCAGGGGGTTCTCCTTTATCCTAATGTCACAGACACTCCAGCTCCAGTTGCTGTCAACATAAACGGGGTTCCCTGACTCACGGACCTAAGGACATCCCAAGGAGGACGCGTGAGATGCCCTGGGTCTAGGGGGCACCGTCATGGCCACCGTGCTGTGGGCTAGAGCTCTTCAAGCACCGGTTTGCTCTGCTCATGATGGTCGAATGGCCCGAGCAGTCCAGCCCTTGCAGCTGCAGCCCTGAAGGCCTCTGCCCGCCCCCCCACCCCCCTTCTCAGGATGAGTCCTGAGCCTCCTTCTGACCGACCGTCCCAGGCCGCATGGAGCAATCCCGCACACGGGGGTAGAATTCTGGGATCGGCTCAGCTTAGGTTGCAGGTTCCACACCCAGATCCGTGGAAGCACTGGAGCCCCACATGGAAAGGGGGCGCTCTTGGGGGGTGCGATTTGGCAGGGAGACCGCCACTGTGCTCACCACGGGGACATGGGTTCTCTACAATAGAAAGGAATGAGCAGGCTGTGTCTGAGAGTGAGCCCACCGCTCGTTGGGCCGGGCAGAGCATCCCTGAGAGGGCGCTGTGAGAAGTGGCTTGTGGGAGGGCAGTGGGGGCACGGGGTGGGGGGTGGGGGGCGGGGGTGGCCGCGCCAGCCCTGGGCCTGCAGTGCGCCTGGGAGTTTGGCTGGTGCGTCTACCAGCACCGCCAGCAAATGCCGGAAAGGGGCCAGTTTCCTTCTGTTATGTTTCCTTCTATTATGAACGCTGATGCTGGGGCCATTGACTATTTACTCCGCCTTAAAGCGTCAGGGTGGTGAAGAGAGAAGGGAGTCCACGGTTCCTGGGTGCCCGCCACGTGCTGGACGGGAGCTTATCTCTGCCGTTCTCCTGAATGCTCCCCGGCTCCCTCTGAGACGGGCGGCATCGCCCCGGGTCCCAGATGGAGAAGGAAGGGGGAGTTAGGGGACTTGTCCAGAGTCACTCAGCTCACAGGTGGGAGAAGGGAGCCTGGAGCCTGCGTGGCTCTCAAATCCACAGGCCGGCAACCGTGTTGCAATCGTCTCCAGTTTGTGAGAATTCCACTGTCCAGGATGTCACAGCGAGTCCCCTGGCCGATGGCGCTAGGCGTGGCGACAGCTGTTTCGGAGCAGGAGCTTGTCCTCCGTTACATGTGTGGTAGCCAGGGGCTTGGTGAGTGTAGAAATCTGAGGGCAGGGGGCTGCTCATGGACCTGCCCCACGGGACGGAGGGCGGGACGGAGGGCCCGGGAGAAACAGGGCCGCCCGGCATCATCGCTGGCCTCCTCCTCACACCCTCCTCTCCAGCGGCTCGAGCGTCAGCTCAGCGCGCTGCATACATGGTTTCCTCGCACCCCAAAAAGCTCCTTCGAGGCAGGTGCGATTATTCTCCCCGTGTATAGATGAGGAAACCAGGGAGCAACCAAGAAGGCTGAGGCCACAGCACGTGGCTTGTCCCCGTGGGCTGTGCATCCTCACCGCCATTTAGAGATGAGTACACGTAACCTTTGAGAGGGGGACCGCTGATCTCACCTGGCTGGCAAGTGACTGAGCCCGGATTTAAACTGTCTGACCCCAGAAACTGGAAGGGTGGTCTCTATCACTTAAGGAAAACCTTCAAGGTTGGGGGGCTCTTTGGCCTGTGGATCCAGCCTGGAGAGGATGTCCCACATGCTCCCGGGAGAGAACAAAGACAGGTCCTTTCTTGGGTCATCTGTGCACATTGGTGTCCCTCTGCCCTGCTCCCCACTTTTCCCCTCCCCCAGTCACCACGTAAGGGGCCCTGACCAAGCCCTGGGAGGAGCCCCTTCTGGAGCCTCGGGCCACATCACCCCTCAATGATGCCGATGCCAGCAGAAAGCCTTTTCAGTGTTAAGGGCACTTACAACACAATCACAGAAGCTGGGAGTGGATCCGGTCCACTGAGCCGCCGGAGGTACAACGGCTATGGGAGAGGGGAAGGCGAGGAAGTGGCGTGCCCCTTTCTCTGTGTTCTGTTTTTAGCCTGTGCTCTCAAAGCAAGTAGGTGCCATGGTGATAGGTGCCATAGAAATAGGCCAAGCTGTTCCCATGGAAATGCACACGTGTTGAGGAGAATGGGGTTCTGCTGTGTTCTGGCTGCTGCCGAGGGCAGGACCCCAAAGGGCCCGACCCCCAGACCAGGGCAGAGGGCTGCTAGAGGATGGCCTCTCGAGGCTTCTGACTTTCTCACTGCGATTATCTGAGGCCCCCGAGGGCACAGCGTCCCTCCAAGGGCACCCCCAGCCTCCCAGGGAAGTCCTGAAGGCGCGTGGCCTCTGCCCAGCACAGCGATCACCCGCGTTGGGAGCCCTCAACCCCCATCCTGCCTGGATGTGGAGCTGCCGCTGGCTTTATGCAGTGAGTGGGTAATACAGAGCCGTGGGGCGGGGACCGAGCCCGAACGTTTTCAGGAATACTCGGAAAGGGAAGCCTCGGAGGAGCTCAGCCAGGAAGCAGAGTGGGGAAGGGCATCATCACACCCGAGATGGCGGGTTTCGGGCTGGGAGACCTCGGGCAGTAGACTCAGGCCCAGCTCAGCTATTTCCGAATGCAGTTTTCATGGGCCGAGAGACCCTTAAAACAACTGCTCGAGCCATCCCATAGTATTCCCATAACCGTCTCTGCATAACTGTTGGTAGATGTATATAAATGAAGCTGGTCGTGCTTAGTTCGTTTTTATTTGGATGTAGGCCAATTACATCTTCTGAAATGCAACCCCCATATACATACACCCTTTAAACCGTAGGCCTATCGTGGGAGGATTAAGTTTAAGGACCATGTATTAGTAACTCTGCCCCCTCATATCTACTTCTGTCCGTAATGGGGCTCTATTAGATATATTCATTTCTATACATGTATGCTGTCAGACGGCATACTTCCTTTAGGGCAAGCATGTGGCCTGCCGGCTGCGAGTTTGGTTCTCAACCTTCCTAATGCCACGATCCTTTAATACAGTTCCTCATGTTGTGGTGACCCCCAATTTCATTGTTACAAATTGAACATAATTAAAGCATAGTGATTAATCACAAAAACAATATGTAATTATATATGTGTTTTCCAATGGTCTTAGGCGACCCCTGTGAAAGGGTCACGACCCACAGGTTGAGAACCGCTGCTTTAGAGGAAAGCAAATATGCTTTTGAATTAAAGTATGTCTCTGAGACCAATAATTCTAAGAACTGACCATTGAGATTAATTTTACTCTCCATTAAAGCACAGGCTAAAAACAGAACACACATACCCCTAACAATGGAATTTTTAAGAAACCTTAATAGTTACTACCACCATCAACTCATAAACTGCTGCCCAGAAGTTACAGATTATGAAAATCATCCAACGGGAAGGCACTGAAGAAGCGTCTGTCTGGCATGCCTGGCATTTGGCACGAAGAGACGCTTTGCCGTCCAGTTCACGTACCTTCTGTGCCTGCAGGCCGTGTGTGAGGTCACCACCGCTAGGCAAGCCCTTTCCCGGAAGGGAAGTCCATGGAGCCCAGCTCCTCCCACCAGGGAGCGATGCTCACAGTGACCTTGAAGTAGGCTTGTGGGTCATGCCGTTGGTGGAGCTTGCAGTGGAAGGGTAGCTAGACATTTAAGCAACTGCCTGGTTCCTCCCCAGGGAACCGCGTGGCTTGGCGTTTACTGTTAGGAGCATCATTCCCTTCCCCGATATCTGGGTCCATGTGTTACGTCTCACAGTGACAGGGGTTTGGTCTGGCAGGGCATTGCAGAGCCTCTGAAATAAATAAGCAAACGTGCAGGCCCAGCCAACGATGAAACAGATGGGCTGGCCTTTGCAGCCCCTGACTGCATACCTTGGAGCTTTGCCAGCCACTGGGTTGGATTGCTGTATTGGGCTAAGCCACCGAAAGCAGGTTTGCTTTGAAGAACGAGGCTCTCAAATAGTCCACGACTCTCTAAGAATGGACATTCACAGTCACGTTTGGCAGAAAGAGTTTTCCCCAAGTTTCACAGAGCGATCAAGTGACTGCTTGGCCATGTGAAGCACACACACAAAAACCCTGCTTTGCCATGGAGTTAGGACAGGAGCCCGAGTCAGAGAACATTTTATATTTAATTCAAGACACACGCCAACCCTGGTGTCACTTTCACACCAACATTTTGAAACTGAACAGTTAATGGGAATGTACCTTAACCCTCGCAGTTTGATATTTTAATCTAGATTTTATTTTTTTTGTGATGGTAAACTATATACAACATAAAATTCACCATCTCACCCAGTTTTCAGCACACAGGTCAGTGGCAGCGAGTACATGCACATCGTCATGAGACCATCCTCACTATCCGTCTCCAGAACTTTTTCTTCATCCCGAACTTAAAATCCGTCCCCGTGACACACCAATTCCCCACACTCTCCTGTCCCCAGCCCTGGGCAACCACTGTTCCATTTCCTGTCTCTGTGAATTTGACTATTCCGGGCATCTATACTAATAAAAGGGTAATATGCTAATTAGACCGGATAGACCAGATAGACCGGACGTGTTCCGGACATCCTTCCGGACAAAGCCACAGTGGCGGGGGCTGAGGCAGAGGCGGTTAGGGGTGATCAGGCAGGCAAGCAGAGTGGATAGGGGTGATCAGGCCGGCAGAGGAGAGCCGTTAGGGGCATCAGGCAGGCAGGCAGAGTGGTTAGGAGCAATCAGGCAGGTGAGCGGTTAGGAGCCAATGGTCCCAGGTTGTGAGAGGGATCCCGGATTGGAGAGAGTGCAGGCCTGGCTGAAGGAACTGCACTAATTTTGTGCACCGGGCCTCTAGTTTCCTATAAGTGGAATCATACAGTGTTTGTCCTTTTGTGACTGGCTTATTTCACTTAGCATGATGTCTCCAAGGTTCATCCGTACTGTAGCATGTGTCAGGATTTCCTTCCTTTTAAAGGCTAAATAATAATCCATGATATGTATGTATAACATTTCATTTTTTTCTGTTTAATTTTTCCATAACTTATTTCTTATCATTTTTAAATTTTGAAGCAATCACAAAGTGACAGAAAAGTTGCAACATTTTTTTTTCTTGAACTCTCTGAGAGTACGTTTTGCTGGTGTCCCCATCCTCCTCCCATACTTTCCTGCATTTTTCCCTCCTGCCCACAACACAGCTGTCAAATCCAGGAAGCTAACGCAGGTTCATTGCTACCATCGAATCCTCAGACTCCCTTCAAGTTTCACCAGTGATCACAGTCGTGTCCTTTTTCTCCCAAGGATCCAGTTCAGAATCACTCTTGCGTTTCATTGTGTTTGTTTGCTCTCCTTCGGTCTGGAAGAACAGCTCCTCCATCTTTCCTTGACTTAACGTGACCTTGACACTTGCGAAGATGACAGGTGCTGTAGACTGTCCCTTGGTGAAGGTTTGTCTAATGTTTCCTCATGATTGGATGCAGGTTATGCATCTGTGGCAGGCATGTCACTTTGAATGGCAGTGACCTGGCCTCCTTCTCCCCCCTACCAAGGATCTCATCATTTCGATTTATTCCTATCCTACTGATGGTCACTTCAGGCACATGAGTAAGGTGGCATCCACCAGGTTTCTCAAAGATAAAGTTAGTCTTTTCCTCTCTGTAATTAAAAGGCTTTTCACGGGGAGGTACTTTGAGGCTATGCAAATATCCCACTCATTAACTTTATTTTTTTATATCCATATGGATGTATAGATTCCTATATTAGTTAGTGAATTATACTCCATTCCCATCATTATTTATTTTGAAGCTCATACGTCCCCAGTTTGACCAGTGAGAGCCCCTTCAGTCTGGATCCTCTCTATGTGGCCTCCTCCTTCTTGGAACATGCTGCCACTTTCTGACCCTATAAGATGTTCCAGGCTCGCTTTCTGACTTCCTCGCCCAAGCTGTGGAATCAACCATTTCTCCAAGGAGTCTCGGTTCATTTTAATGAAAATGGTACCTAGAAGCCAAGATATGGCGCTAGATGTGCTCATTACTCATGAAATGCTGCTGCTCCCAGGCAGAGCTAAAGGATACTGTTTCCCAGAGCGTGCGCGCACACACACATACACACACACACACACACACACACACACACACACACTCCTTACCCTTCAATATCACACGCAAGGTGCCGTTCCCGACCCTCTGAAGAACCCCTCCTTACCCTGATCAGGCTGTGGCACCACAGGCCAGACCACCCTCCCTGGGGATGGATGCCCTCCTCACCACTTGGGCTCTGACCCCCTGCTTTGGGTCACCAAGGTGTCCATCCCTCGCCATGGATTCCTGCCTTGCTCTGCTCCACCTCCTGACTCTAGGACTGAACTTGTTTTGTCGGCTTTGACCACCATCGACTTTGGTTAAAAATACTTGTTTTGTTCACAATCCTTGCGTAATGGAAGCACTTGTATCCGACCTATTAAATCAACAATATAAATCAATATATAATATGTCCAGCATTGGCCCAATCTTTTGTCTCTGTTATAATGAAAAAAAAATTGAAATATTTATACAGTTAGGATACCTTTTCCTTACGGCAACATCTACTTTGCAAATTTGCAATTGTGTCTAGGCTGCCACCAGCAACTGTCTTGGCAGTTGAACAACTTCTACCACAAAAATTAATGAGTGGAGACAAGGTCTGCACACCTCCTTGTTCTGTTCTTCCGTGGTCACGTGCAGGACTCTGGGGAAGTGACATCTACAGACCAGAAATGGACTTTCCTAACATCAGGAAGTGCTTATGCTTGTGAATAATGTGATCTTCTTGGCTTGACTGTGAGCTTCAAGGAGATGGACTGTGTCTTCTGTTATTCTTTGTACCCGTCAAGGTCGCGTCCTGCATCCATACAAGATGCTTGCTGACTGGGTTATAAAGTCCGATGGACATTTAAACTTCATTCTCCATGACCTTCATGACATGAATTCCTCCTTGAAACACTTGCTTCCCTTGGCTTCTGAGCCACCTGGTTTCCCTCCTACCTCCCTGGTTGCCTCATCTCGGTTGCTTTTGTGGGTGTCACTTGCTTTGCCCATCCCCCTAACCGTGGACATTTATTGGGTGCCTTCCCTGTGCCAGGCACTGTTGCAGGCGCCAGAGTTATATCAAGAAATGGAACAGGTCAAAAGTTCTGCCCTGGTGGAACTGAAGGGAAACTGAAAACTTTCTCCGTGTGTGTGTGTGTGTGTGTGTGTGTGTGTGTGAGAGAGAGAGAGAGAGAGAGAGAGAGAGAGAGAGAGAGAGAGAGAGAAAGAGAGAGAGAGAGATCCCTTGTCCCTCCTTCACAAGAGCTACCTGGGCCCCCCTAAGCATGCTGAGGGCTGGCTGGCCCAGCAGGGCACACGAAGGGTTAAGGGCAGCCTCTCTCCTGCAAGGGTCTTTTCTGGGAGCGAGACTTCCTAGATGCTCATCATCCTGGCCTGGCCTCCCTCTCATCTGCCAGCGCCTCTTTGCCTGCCCTGCAGTCCGTCCCCCACTGGCAGCCAGAGCATCTTCGTAAACGGTGAGTCTTACCAAGTCACTCTGCTGCTGAAACCGTTGTGATTTCCCATTGCTCTGGGGATCCATCCAGGTTTCTTCCAGAGCTGGCTTCTGCTTGCCCTCCCAGCCCCTGCGCCCCTCCTCCTCCCTGTGGCATACAGGTCCTCTGCATAAGAAGCTAGTTCTCCCCACTGCTCCCTGCCTTTGCTCATGCTGTCCCTGCCTAGAGCACCCGCCCTCCCCACCGTCTGTGAGTCTGATCATTCCTCCTCCTTTCAGACTCAGCCCAGGAGGGCTCCCTCTGCACATGGCATCATAGTCACTGATTTACTTCCTGTCTCTCCCAGGGAGACAGACACGATGCTAATTATGTGGTTAAGGTCTGTCTCCAGGGAGGCAACCCCCCCGTAAGTGTGGGCTGTGGCTGTCTTCTCCCGACGGTGTCTGCAGCACCCTGGGCGGGAGTAACACACACAAGGGCAATGCTTCCGTGGCGCTAACCGTGGGCCCAGCCAGGAGTTGTTCCGAGAACCTCACATGTGTTAGCTAATTTCATCCCACCGCAACCCAGGGAAGTGCATACTGTTATTAGGTCCTGTTTACAGTTGAGAAAATAGGCCCAGAGGGGTTAATGACCCCCTCCTAAGTGTAGGGATGGGTTTAGAATTCAGACAGTCTGCCCCCAAATCTGTGCTCTGTGCCATGATGCCTGCTGAATGCATGCATGGATGCTGGACTGTGCCGGAATAAGGTTAACGTTGTGATTGCTATCTTAGCAAGGGTAGGAATGCAGTCAGAGGGAGCTTGGGAGTGTATGGTATGGATGTACTAGAGTTTAGCTACACCTCTATTTAACTAGCATTTAACCAACCTTTGTTAGGTTGTTTCTATGTGGTTTCTATTACTAAAATTGCTACCATGGGCTTGCATTCAGCCCACTGTTTGAGCACATCTGGAAGATGCATTCCTCCAGAATTGGACTGGATTGGATTGGATTGCTTGGGTAAAGCGGAGGAATGACTTCCTAATGGTGGAGTTTCAATCATCTGTGACAGGCATAGAGCAGATACTTTGACACTGGGCTTGGGATGTGTCTGATCCTGCTAAGGCCCCCTCTCTGGTATATTTGATGCTGGGGAATGATATTTGTGGATTTGATAGTTTGTTATTCTCTAAAGAGAAAAGGAAGAACTCACAGCAGAAAGGTGACTTCTTGAAGTCCAACCAAGGCTCCCTAATGAGATCTCCCCGTCCTATCTCACTCCTAGAGTAAGACCTCACTGGACCATGAGACACTGGGCCACTCAGCACCCCTCAGCAGTGAGTTCACTTGAGACCCTGGTGGAAAGCCTAGAAGTTCAGGGTTCGGTCCCAAAGAAACATAAAGGCTCAAGAGACTCTGGCCTCAGAATCATCTTGTAGGGGGGCTGGTCCCCATTTTTCCTACTGAGGATGTCATTCCCATTAACACCACATGATGGATGGATGGGTGGATGGATGGATGGGTGGATGGACATAGATAGGTAGATATTGATCAAGCAGGCATGACTTTATACTTGCTTTTGGATTTGGGCTCTACCACATACTACTTATGAGACTTTAGTTAACTACTTTGACCTCCCTGAACCCCACCTTTCTTGTCTATAATGGGATTAATAATGTCTTCTTTGTTGGGGGGAGGGGGTGAAGAACCAATGGCTGTAAACCATTGAGGGTAAAGGGCCTGGCACACAGTGGGTTCCCACATATGGTGGGGTTGCTACCGTTTCGTATATGACTGGGCGTTCTCTGGTTGGTGCATTGAGGGCACTTCTTTGGCAGGCGCCAATGTATGTCATGCTCTGTTTGACCCCTGCCTTCAAGGGGATGATCCATGAGGTAGGGGTTCTCAGCCTCTTTCCCTCCCAGCATGCATGTGGTGACATTCCGGTGCCTGGCACACTCCCAGCATGCATTTCACAGGGCAAGAGTCCTAGCTGCCCTCATTTATCTCCAGGCCAGGAAAGTAACAGGAATGACTGAGGTCCACTTGGATTTATATTAAAACAATAAATAAATAAAGCAAAGGGAAGGCAATCATCTTCAGAGTTTGGTTTCTGGCTACAATTTATTTGCAAAACAGCCCCCAGCTTATACCTACCATCCTATCCAGTAATAATGGGGGGTGGAGCCCTAGCTGGTTTTGCTCAGTGGATAGAGCACTGGCCTGTGGATTGTAGGGTCCTGGGTTCGATTCCAGTCAAGGGCACATGCCTGGGTTGTGGGCTGAATCCCCAGTAGGGGTCATGCAGGAGGATCAATTATTCTCTCGAGAGAGAATCGAAGATGGCGGCGTAGGTAAACACCGGAGACCGCCGCCGTAAACAACCACTTCAAAAATACAACTAAAAGTCGGAACGGACATCAACCAGAACCACAGGAAGGCTGGCTGAGGAGAGACTCTTCAACTAGAAGCAAAAACAACAGCAGTCCAAAGCACAGAGGAGGTGCAGTGTGGAAAATTTAAAGGTACGGTGGTGCGGCGGTGCGCGCGCAAAGCGAGCTGGTGGCTGAGGGCGCGGTTGTCGTTTTCACTCAGGAGTGAGTCTCAGACTCTGGGCTACAGATCCGGGCGAGTCTCTAGGGACCCAGACTCAAACGGGAGAAGTGGGACTGTCTGGCTACGGTCCCTCCGAGGTTTGCAGCGATTGCTGGGACAGAGAGGCAGAGCCCTTGGGGACGGACTGAGAGCGGCCATAGCTGCTCCCTCCCCCCGCCCTGTTGAGCCCGCCCCGCCCAAGCACTGCGCACAGACATTTGCCGATTGCCTCAGGCAAGGGCAGGACTAGCGCCTCCCCAGAATCCTACAGCCAGTCGGTCTGCTGGTCAAATCCCTCTAGTGTTAACTACAACAATTAAGGCTTGGCTAGAACAAGACTGCGCACAGAGACCACAAGGGGGTGCACCAAGAAAACATAAAAGATGCGGAGACAAAAAAACATGACAGAAATGGAGGATATGGAGCTAAGAATCGCAATTTTGAGGGCTTGCCATAAATTTGTGCAGAGCCTCACGAAAACTAATGAGACCCTCGATGCTACGATAAAGAAATTAGAAAGTAAGCATACACGGACTGAAATAAAGAATATTATACCCAATAGCAGACCAGACGAGCACAAGAATCAAACCAAAGATTCGACAAAAAACACCCAATTGGAAAAGCAAAATGAAAAAAGAATCCGAAAGTGTGAAGATAGTGTAAGGAGCCTCTGGGACAGCTTTAAGCGGCCTAATATCAGAATTATTGGAGTGCCAGAAGATGAGAGACAGCAAGATATTGAAAACCTATTTCAAGAAATAATGGCAGAAAACTTCCCCCATCTGGAGAAAGAAATGGACTTACAGGTCCAAGAAGCGCAGAGAACCCCAAACAAAAGGAATCCAAAGAGGACCACACCAAGACACATCATCATTAAAATGCCAAGAGCAAAAGACAAAGAGAAAATCTTAAAAGCAGCAAGAGAAAGAGGCTCAATTACCTACAAGGGAATACCCATACGACTGTCAGCTGATTTCTCAACAGAAACTTTGCAGGCCAGAAGGGAGTGGCAAGAAATATTCAAAGTGCTGAATACCAAGAACCTACAACCAAGATTACTTTATCCAGCAAAGCTATCATTCAGAATTGAAGGTCAGATAAAGAGCTTCACAGATAAGGAAAAGCTAAAGGAGTTCATCACCACCAAACCAGTATTATATGAAATGCTGAAAGGTATCCTTTAAGAAGAGGAAGAAGAAGAAAAAGGTAAAGATACAAATAATGAACAACAAATATGCATCTATCAACAAATGAATCTAAGAATCAAGTGAATAAATAACCTGATGTACAGAATGAACTGGTGATTATAATAGAATCAGGGACATAGAAAGGGAATAGACTGAATATTCTTGGGGGGAAAAGGGGTGTGGGAGATGCGGGAAGTGACTGGACAAAAATCATGCACCTATGGATGAACACAGTGGGTGGGGAGTGAGGGTGGAGGGTGGGGTGGGAGCTGGAAGGAGGGGAGTTATGGGGGGAAAAAAGAGGAACAAATGTAATAATCTGAACAATAAAGATTTAAAAAAAAAACTGGAAAAAAAAATTATTCTCTCTCATCCTTGATGTTTCTATGTCTCTCTCCCTCTCCCTTCCTCTCTGAAATCAATAACAATATATTAAAAATAAATAAATAAAAATATAATGGGGGGTAAAGGCTAACAGGTACATGTGGGGGGTCTCTCGTTCGATTGGGTTTGGGGTAAACATCATTCTTTCCTCCAGATATGCAGTGAGGACAGCTGTTAGAGGGGTCTGGCCATGTCCCCACATGGGTAGGGAATGGTTCTGTCTTGGACCTTTGCTGAGTGCCTGGCTGAGCTATTAAGCCCTCCGCAGTGACCAGGGGGAGCCACAGACATCCAAGATCTTAGCCGGTGCCCCGGCTGCTTGGCCCAGGAGCGAGGTCTGCCGGGCCCAGGCGGGCTCTGCCAGTCTAGCCGGCACGCTCAGGCTTGACTTGCCAAAGCAGCTGCTTTAGCCTCAGCATCTCCTCGGGGGCATGGAACCCAACCTCACCTGACCCCCCACTGTCCTCTCCCGATGTGCCCACAGCGCTCGGTTCCTGCGGCTATTAAAGCATTCGCTGTCGGTCTGAAATGCATCTCTACCTCTTCCGGGGCACTGTCTTTACATTTCTGTTTGCTAGAGATTTTATACAATCTCATATTCTTCATCAAACGGCCATGGCGGTTACGTAGTTTTCTACCGCTGGTATTAGAGGTGAAAACATACATCGGTGGTTTAGAATCCCATCGGGCTCTCCTCTTTTAGACAGAAAGAGTTGTGGAAAGCCAGGCTTGTCCAGAGCCTTCCCTGTGGGCACTGCCTTTGTGCTTCCACCCATTCTACAGTCAGCCAGTCATTCAACAAACACTCACTGAACTCCCACTTTTGCGCCAGGCACTAGCGAGGCACGGCGTCTGTTTTGGTGAAGAAGACATGAGCTGTGCCTTGGGAGCCAACACAATGTGACCTCGGTTTTGCTAACACGTTAAAGCCTCTTTTTCTAGAGTGTAAGTCAACTGATGGGCTTCTTTCCTAAATGTAACCTCCTGGAGCTTTGAGACCATCTCTAACTCTTAAAAATTATATTTGTATTACACTTGTAACATGAATAAATAATACAATCATTAATAAATAATAATAATACAAGAATAAACCGTTTCACGTACTCACAACTGTAAACCTACTTTTGCCCACCCCTGTATTCATTCATTTGTTCACCAAAGCTCTGTGTCAGGCACTGTGTCCAGAGTAGTGGCAGTAAGGAGGTATAAAGAAGAAAGCATAAAATCTTTATCTTCTAGGACCCCTAAGTCTATTTTTAAATATATTTTATTGATTTTTTACAGAGAGGAAGGGAGAGAGATAGAGAGTTAGAAACATCGATGAGAGAGAAACATCGATCAGCTGCCTCCTGCACATCCCCAGTAGGGATGCCCTTGACCGGAATCGAACCTGGGACCTTTCAGTCCGCAGGCCGACGCTCTATCCACTGAGCCAAACCAGTTTCGGCTAGGACCCCTAAGTCTAAACGACAGAAGTCACACGTAGACAGAAAATTCAGCCCACTGGCTCATTTGTGATCGGCACTCATTCGTTTGTTCATTGGGTCACAAGCGTTTTGGGTGTGTGCTGTGTGCTTAGGCTGTGGTTGGTGCTCTGGGACCTGTGGAAGAGGCCTAGGCACTTGGGGTCTCCCCGGCGGTGGGATAGGGGGTCCCGAGTCAAGTAGAACTTCAGGCCAACCGCAGTTCAGGCCACAGAATGTTCTGAGGGCCCAGGCGCCCAGCATGAGCCAGTGCACACCTCTTGGCTTCTTCCTAGAGGTGGGAGATTCTGAGCCAGTTATGAGGGATGGAAAGGCCTTCTGGGAGGGAGGGAGGACATTCCTGGCCAAGGGAAGAGCGTGAGCAAAGGTCTTAAAGTGTTCGGAATTTCTGGAGACTGAGACAGGAAAGGGGTGGGGGAGGGACAAGAACTTGCTGCAACCGATACACATCCCGGGGCTGGGCCAGGAACAGCCAGGACTGGACGGGATCGGGTATCTGATGGGGAATTTGCCGCCTTCAAGGGAGCTGTGCCTTCTCATCTGTTCCCCTTCGTCCCCTCATCCAGACTCTCTGCGGCCCATTAAAGGATGGCCCGGTGACCTTCACGATGACCTTCACCCTCCACCCGAAGTCCTGCCCTCTTGCTGCCATAAGGAGTTTGATTCTACAAAAGAAACCAAACATCAGAAACATGTCCAGCACGACGGGGGGTGAGTGGTGCTAGATGTTTTAAAAAAGAGAAAAGGCCCAGCCCGCGTGGCTCGGTGGTTGAACATCGACCTATGATCCAGGAGGTCACGATTCGATTCATAGTCAGGGCACATGCCCGGGTTAGCGGCTTGATCCCCAGTGGGGGCGTGCAGGAGGCAGCCGATCAATGATTCGATCTCATCATTGATGTTTCTATCTCTCTCTCCCTCTTCCTTCCTCTCTGAAGTCAATAAAAATATATTTTTTAAAATTAAAATGAAAACAGAGAGAGAGAGAGAGAGAGAGAGAGAGAGAGAGAGGGTTGTGAAGTTTTGAAGATACCGATTGTGCAGGGCACAGGAATCCCAGAGATGCCCAGCATCGCACGGGAGACAGAAAGTAAGAGCAGAATGCTGTCAGCTCTGGTCGCTGCTTAGCTTCCCAGCAGAGCTGGCACGTGGGCCAGCCTCGGGTGTGAATACCTGTCCACAGGTGGGACTGGCACCACGTGGTTCTGCTTGGTTGCCACAGCTCCGTAGGCAGAACCACCCACGGCCTCGGATGATGAGACGGTTTCCCTCCCGGAAAAGTGCCCCTGGGTATGCAGCATGTTAATCTGGTTCAAATTTGGACCAGGTCTCCCTGCCTTGGTCTGATCTTCACTGGGGGTACCCAGCTCCCCACTGTCTCCCCAGAGTGACACCCAAGGCTCTAAAAGATCCCGCAAGAGAAAACATGTCAAAGTTGTCATTGACCCCAGTCGCAGCCAAATGTCATAACCCAGGGGGTGCAGGGATCCCATCAGACCATCAAGAGCCCTCCCCTCGTGGGTCCCCCTCAAAAAGGCACCCCTCAGCCCTCTGTTCCACGTCCTGTTGCTAATGGGGACTCTCCAGGGCCAGAGTGGAGATGGACAAAACCAAAACGCAGTGGCTCTGAACTCTACGCAATAATTAAAGAGGAAACAGAGAAGCTTTGTGTGCGTCACACCTCCCAGAGTTACGGTCTTAAAGGTCCAGTTTGCTCTCACCACAGCTTTGGAGGTGAGAAGGGGGTGGCCGGGGAACGCGAGGCCGCTGGGCTGGCCCAGTTCCCTTCCCCCTCATTCCAGCTTATTTTTGGAGGCTCGCTGGGCTTGCTTGAGACAGGCAGCCGGCTTCCTCGGGCTTTCAGCAGCTGGCAGCGTCCGGTGTGTCCTCATTTTGGAAGGCTGTCTGTGGCATTGGCAGGCACTGCGGATCCGCGATCAGGAGCTCCAGGCGGTTAGAGCAGGAGCCAGCCCCAGACTCTTCCCCGAAGACACCCGGCATCTGCTCCACTTCACCGTCCCCGAGAAGGAATGTGCCGGAGGTGGGGGCGGATCCAGCCTAGCGAGGCCCGGTGCCCGCAGGGGCTCACGGGCCACCCGTCTCAGGTTTGCATCCTGGCTGTGCCATGCACCAGCTGTGCAACCCTGGGAAATTCACTCCATCTCTCTGAGCCTTATTCTCCTCGTGTGTTCAGGAGATTACATAGATCAATTGCTTGGCACAGACAGCTTGGCACATGCTAAGCACACAGAAAATATTAGCTGACAATATTATTGCGGAAAAGAATGTCCACAGGATGAGAGAGCAAGGCTGGCAAGTAGGAGGACTGTGCCCAAGGTTATTTCTCCAAAAGAGCATAATTATGTTTTTCTCTGGGATGGTCTTTTTAAAGGAAATAATCCTTTTTTAAAATATAACTTTTTTTCTTTGGTTTTTTTTTCCCCTCCAGTTATAGAATGATTCCTAATTACTGGGTAAAGTTTAGAATATGATTAGCATGCGGATGTATTTTCTTTTAGTTCTTTCTCTCTCTCGACTTATTTTTTAATTTTTTTTAAAATATATTTTATTGATTTTTTTACAGAGAGGAAGAGAGAGGGATAGAGAGTTAGAAACATCGATGGGAGAGAAACATCGATCAGCTGCCTCCTGCACACCTCCCACTGGGGATGTGCCCGCAACCAAGGTACATGCCCTTGACCAGAATTGAACCTGGGACCTTTCAGTCCGCAGGCCGATGCTCTATCCACTGAGCCAAACCGGTTAGGGCTATTTTTTAATTTTTTAATTCTTATCCAAGGAGATGTTTTTATTGATTTTAGAGAGAGAGGGGAAGGAAGGGAGGAGAGAGAGAAAGACAGAGAGAAGCATCGATGAGAGAGAAATATCGATTGGTTGCCTCCGACCAGGGATTGAACCCAAAACCTAGGTATATCCCCTGACCAGGAGTCAAACCTGTAGCCGCTTGGTGTACGGGACAACGCTCCAACCAACCCAGCCACCCGGCCAAGGCTCTCATGGACTTTTTACAAAGGGGGATATGCTGAACCTACTTTCGTTACCTAGTATCATTCCTTTAATGATACAGCCCAAATATCTCTTAATATCATAAAACATTTCTCCTGTATCATAACTTCAAATGTCTGTACAAGGTTCCATTGAGTGTAACTCCACCCCTCCTTCCTGAACACCCGTCCGCTAGGTACTGGACACGCAGAGTTCTCGTTGAGGTCGGGAGATCACTGCCATGTTACCCGTGGGAAACAGCCCAGGGTCACAGCGCTGGTCAGAGGCAGACGGGATCCAAGCCTCCAAAGCCAAAGGCCTTCTCGTTCCAGAGGAGGGTGGTTGCCACCAGAGGGGTCGGGGCAGGCAGGTGGGGCCTTCCTCTACGGCTCCGCTAAGACGTCTCTGGAGGGAGAGTCCAGGGCTCTGTGAGCCGCTCAGCCGAGAATCTGCCCAGACAAAACACATGGACGGTCTCTTTCCCAGAAAGGACATCCAAGTGGCCAATGGAGCATCTGAAAAGACGCTCACTCACGCTCAGCACCTGGGCGATGCAAATAAAAACCTAGCGCGACGCCTCCGCACACCTGCCGGGGTGGCCGGAAGGCGAAAGGCCAGGAATGCGGAGTGTGGGAGAGGTGATGGCGCGACCAGGAACCCACACGCCGCTGTGGGTGGGCATGCACATTGGTACCGCCACTCTGGGTCTGCTTAGCTGTCTGTACCAAAGCTGAATATGTACGTACCCTACCTATGCCAAGCAGGAGTATGCACATGTGTAACCCCAAGTGCATGTGGTAAAATGGTCGCGACTGCACCATTTGTAATAAGGCCCCTGGAAGCCATGCAGATGCCCGTCGGCAGCGGTCTGGGGCAGATACCCTGTGGTAGTGAATGCACCGCACAGCCATGAGAAGGCACCGACTACGGTTAAACGCGGCAATATGCCTGGTTCCCCCAAACATGCTATTGAATGAGAGCAACTGTACTCCCAAGGCCCACACCGCACGATGCCACTCCATGAAGAACATCGTATGAAAAAGAGGCAAAGGCATGTGTGATGTTAGAGGTCAGGGTAGTGGCTGCCCCTGCAGGGGGAGGGGTGTGAGATGGCTGAAAGGGGAGCCAGGGGTTTCTGGGGTGCTCATCATGTCTGGTTTCTTCCCCGGGATGCTGGTTCCGTGGGTGTGTTCCTCCCCTGAGACCAGCGGGCTGTACGCTCACGTGCACTTTTCTGTGTGTGCGCTGGGCTGCAGGAGAAAGTTAAACTAAGAAGGCTCTCCGAGAAGCACCTGCCTGTGTGTGTTCTTTCTCTCCCCAAACCCAGGGCCCCGACCAGCCAGCGTGGTGGTCCTGCACAGGGCCCTCGCCCCGGCCTTTGAGACATTCTGCCAGGCCAACCGAGGCCCTCTGCCCCTGCTGGGCCGCAGCGAGCCGGGCAAGTGGGCGTGGCCTGCCCTGGGCGCCATCTCAGGCACCAGGTAAAATGCGCGGGTTAGCGGGGTTAAAGGTGGCAGGGGCCGATGCTGCAGCCAGGGGCCTGTCATCAGGGACCTCTGTCCAGCTTCGCGACCCCACAGGGCCTGGTACGGAGGCTCACTCGTGACTGTTGCTCAGGAAGGAGATGCCCTCCCCCCGATCCCACTCCTACCCCTAGCCCCTGCCTCTGCCTCTGCCCCTGTCCCTGCCCCTGCCCCTGCCCCTGTCCCTGCCCCTGCCCCTGCCCCTGTCCCTGCCCCTGCCCCTGTCCCTGCCCCAGGTAAAATCTTTGGGGTCACCAAGAAGGCCCAGCCCTGGAGAAAGCCCACTGGCACTGCCCTCCAGCCACGTCATCACCAACGTCAGAGCCCTGTCTGCACAGCATGAGGAAGAAAATGGTCCCATTGGAGTGACTTTTCCTGACACTATGTCTGGTCACCTCCAACCCCCCAGCCCTCTCCCCCGAGAGAAAACTTTGGGGGAAAGTCTGCTTTTATCATGTTGTGGACTCCAGCGATCCCCCCTGGGCCGAGGCCAGCTCACGTACCTTCTCCCTAGCACCTCCCATGCTCCCAACTCGGGGACTCGCAGAGCAGACCACTGTGCTGCCTCCACTGTTCCTCTGCCTATCAGTGGTCGGCAAACTCATTACTCAACAGAGCCAAATATCAACAGTACTTCTTCAAAATAGACTCACCCCGGCCGAAAACCGGCTTCTGCGCATGGGCCACGAAGTTTCAATCGCACTGTACGCGCTCCCACACGTGGTATTTTGTGGAAGAGCCACACTCAAGGGGCCAAAGAGCCGCATGTGGCTCGCGAGCCACGGTTTGCCGACCACGGGCCTAGGTTGTGCTTTCCTCCTTGTCCAGTTGGTGAACTCCTCTTCATCCTTCAGGACCCAACGCCGGCACCTCCCCCTCTGTGGGGAAGAATGACTCTCTCCCCTCCCTGTGCCACTCCTCTTCCTAGACTGTGAGCACTCCTGGTTCTGATTCCAATGGAGTCTCACCTGCCAGGGTAGGATTTTGAGCTCCTTAAGGGCTGGGCCTGTGCCCTCTCCATCACCATAGCCCCATCCCTGGGTCTGCGCCGGGCACGGAGGAGCGGTTCGGCAAACGGCTTTGGAGTGAATGAAGAACGGGCTTGTAACCAAAGTCTTCAACCCTGCAGACGTTTCTCTAAGGAACGAGGCAGGCCTCGCCATGGCCAGCCCATGTGTCCTCTGTCCCTTCTGTCTGTGGGCCCTGCCTCGACAGCAGAGAGAACACCATTGTTTTTTTTCTTTTCTTTTCTTTTAAAAATATGTTTTTATTGATTTCAGAGACAGGAAAGGAGAGGGAGAGATAAGAAACATCAATGATGAGAGAGAATCATCCATCAGCTGCCTCCTGCACGCCCCCTACTGAGGATGGAGCCCGCAATCCAGGCATGTGCCCTGACTGGGAATCCAACCATGACCTCCTGGTTCCTGGGTCGATGCTCAACCACTGAGCCACACCAGCCGGGCCACTATTATTTATTTATTTATTTTCTTGCTGGTTGGGTTGGTCTTGGGTAAAGTTCCAGGAACTGTAACAGGAGGGGGCGGAGCTATATTATATACATGCTGACTTAATCGTTTCCAATCTGGCAAGATCTGAAAAATGCCAGCAAGGCCCCCTGCTCAAAACTGCATCGCCTACCGCAGTGCCAGTGCCAGAAATTTCAGCCCCAGATGTCCTCTTCCCTCTCCCTGGTCCTTTTAATTTTTTATTATTTTTTAAGGTATTTTTATTGTTGATAGTACTACAGATACCTCCCATTTCCCCCCTTTCCCCCTCTTCCCAGCCCCTGCTCTCCCCGCTACAGGTCTTCACTACCCTATTGCCCGTGTCCATGGATATAAGTATATAAGTTCTTTGGTTTATCTCTTCTCATCCACCCAACCCCACATCGAGGTATGTCAGTCTGTTCCACGCCTCCCTGCTTCGGGTCTTATGTTGTTGGTCAGTTCATTCTGTTCATTAGCTTCCACACATAAGTGAGGTCATGTGATGTTTGCCTTTCTCAGACTGACGTAAATATTCACTTAGCATAATATTTTCCGGGTCCATCCATGCTGTCCCAAAGAATAAGAGATCCCCTCTTGTTGACAGCTGCATAGTATTCCATAGTAGTAAACGTCCCACCACCGCCCTGGTCCTTTTTAAAAATGCCTGGTCAAGGCCCATATTGAGCCTGGGGTCTGCGAACTTCCCCTTGTGTCCCCAGGATGGACCGACCCCAGTTCTGCAAGTACGAGTTCGGTGCCTGCACCGGCAGCCTGACCTCGCTGGAGGAGTACTCGGAGCAGCTGAAGGACATGGTGACCTTCTTCCTGGGCTGCAGCGCCTCCCTGGAAGGGGTCTGGGAGAAAGCGGGGCTCCCCAGAAGAGACCCTCCGGGCCACGGCCACGTGGGTGCATACAAGGTAGGGACACAGCCCACAAGGCAGAACGACTTGAAAGTGTGGATCACCTGTATTTTCCTGGGCTGGGGGAGCATCGGCTCAGGAGGCCGGAGACCTAAGCGCTGGCCCCCGCTCAGCCGCTCCTGCAGCTGCTAACCTCCGTGAGCGAGTCTCTCTCCTGCCCACCCCCGGGACTGCCGTGGGCACCCAGCGTGGCCTGGGGTGGGAATCCAGCCCTTTCAGACAGATCGCTGCGGCTGCGTAAACCAAGCCTGTTTGGAATTTGTCTGGCTTCTTCGTTGTTGTTGTTGTTAACCTCACCCAAGGATATTTTTCCATAGATTTTTGGAGAGAGGGCAGGAGACAGAGAGACAGAAACATCCATGTGAGAGAGACACATTGATCGGTTGCCTCCCACATGCACCCTGACAGGGGCTGGGGGTCAAGCCTGCAACCCAGGTACATGCCCTTGACCAGAATCAAACCCACGACCCTGCAGTCCACAGGCCGACAGCCTAACCACTGAGCCGAACCGGCGAGGGCTGTCTTAGGGCAGCTCAATGAGATTTTTGAAAACCCTCCCTGGCTCGCTCGTCCTGGCATCAGTGAGGATGCGCCCGCTGGGGAAATGCCGGGGGTTTGTGGCGGAGCCCCGGCAGGGCCATCCGCTGCCTCTGTCAGGAAGCCGGGTCATGTTCTGGGCCAGAGGCGGCCGCCGGCGGTCACACACCCAGGGTGGTCTCCTCTCCCGGGACGTGCCCGCTGTTAGGGCTGCCTCCCTGCTGTGTCTCCGAGGTTTTATTCCAGCCGCCGCTTGCCATGGGGAAGGAACCAGACTCCCTCGTTCCACTCACCACCCCCTGGACATGGTGTGAGGTCCGAGAAGGTACCTGGCTGGGTCGGTGGTCAGCCAGCGTCCACGGCCCGCCCGGGTCTCTTCACGGAGGACTCAGTCTGGGGATCTCACCTTGAGCTGAAAGCTCGCTGGTTGGGGCTCCTGCCAGGAGGCCCGCGCTGCCTCTGACAATGAACAAGGCTGCCCACAGTGCGAGCTGCTTTCCACGCACGAAATCGGCGCCTGCGTGGTTTTCTTGAAAGTAGGGAAGGGGGGGGCAGAGCCTCCACTGCTGGCAGGGCTCAGGCAGGGTCTGGCCCCAGAACACAGCCCCCATTTGCAGGTAAGAGCTGGGAGGACCTCGTGGCCCATCACCTGTGGCCTGTCATTTTGGGTGAGGAAACTGCGGCCTGGAGAGAAATAAGGTCTTTCCCAGGTCCCCACGCCAGACGGGAGCCCGGGCCTCCTGGCTCCCAGGTGTACAATGCCGTCAGTGGAGGTGGCCATGGGCCGATGCTTTGCAGGGGTGCTCATCTCTGCCAGGCCATGCTCACAGAGCCATGGTTTTCTCCTCGTTCTTTTTCTTTTATTTGCACACTGTCTGCTGCAGCAACAGAGTTGAGTCACAGTCTTGGCGGCAAGAACAGCACCAGATGTTAGCCGGGTGGCGTCAGACCGGACTTGGGTTCAGCAACCTGGGTACTCGAGTTCTGGCTGAGAAAGAATTCACAGCCGAGACTCCCAACTGCCAGAGAAAGTGCATTTGGCAAGTCACAGAGGCAGAAGTGAGCCGTAGAAGACACGGGCTCAGGGAACAAGTGACAGAGGCAAAGGCAGGGCCCCTGGAGCTTAGGAGAGAGAAGGCTAAAGATCATGTGCCTGGGGCAGCGGTTCTCAACCTTGGCTGCACATTAGAATCACCTGGGAATCTTTTTAAAAATCCTGATTTCTGGGCCTCATCCTCCGGAAATTCTGTTTCTTTGTTACTCATGTTGTGGCCCCACCCCATCACAAAGAAACAGAATTTCCGGAGGATGAGGCCCAGAAATCAGGATTTTAAAAAGATTCCCAGGCGATTCTAATGTGCAGCCAAGGTTGAGAACCCCTGGCCTGGGGGGACGTGCTCCCGAGAGGAGAGCGTGCTGAGCCAGGGTCTGTCTCCGACACTCACGGCCCCAGTGGCTACCCAACAGCTTTCGGTTTAATGCTGACGCCTCTGCACATTGGCTCCTGGAGACACAGCCTGGCAGCCACCTGCGAGTCCGTCGGCGGCCTCAAGCAGATGAAGGGCACCCCTCGGGGGATCGCCGCCCACCTCCTGAGAGGGTCCACAGCGTGTGCCCTCTGGGTGCTGTTGTTCAGCAGGTTCCCCAAGGTGTCATCTGGCTGCTGCCTGGGGCCCAAGCCGTCTAGTTGGCCGCCCACACGGTCCCAGCAGATGGCATCCTGGCCATGCCCTGCATCTGTCCCAAGCCCCTGCAGGGCCCAGGCACCATTCAGGGGGAAACACCCACCAGGAAGTCAGTCACACAGGCCATCCTGGGCCACTTCTCCTGAGTCAGGACAGCGAGGCAGGGCCCGGGAGTCCAGGCACAGGCCCCGTCCCTGTGCGGGCTCACGAGGCCGAGGCGACTGGTGCCTCCCGCTCCTGGGCGTTCCTCTGCTCCGCTGCCCCCAGCGGTTTCAGCTGTGGCCCACTGGCCACTTGAGGCCCACGGGGAACATTCAGAGGATTCCATGGAATTGGATGGGAAGAAAAATCGTATTTTCACTAGTATTTTCGGAGCCTCAAACTGACCTTGAGCGCGGCCTTCGATTATGAACGCAGGCGACAAATGCAGTCGTATCTGCGACTCGGTGGCTGCCCCGAGGAACCACAGGGATTTCCATGTCCCATCCCGGGTCTTCAGACATCTCAGGATCATCCTGTGTGCTGATCACAAATTCAAAATGATCACAGCAGGCCTGTCGTCTTGCTCCTTAACCTGTTAATGCAGAGACACACAGATTGCTGGGTCACATTTTTTCATCATCTGATAACTGCGTGTGCAGTATGATTGGTTTTCCTTATGATCCTATGCATTTCCTTTCCTGTGGTCTAAAACATCACTTCGATGGGGGTCCCAGGCTGCGCCAGACTGCCAAAGGGGTCCACGGCACCCACAAAGTTAAGGTTCTCTGTTTCAGACCAATCATCACCAGCAAACTTCTTCATCTGTGTGTCTCATGGGAGTAGAAGCTATATTTGTAGAAAAGCTACTGGGACCTCCTACCTACCTCATTCACTGCCTTGAACTTGCAGTACTCAGAGCTCCGTTCTGTGCTAATTCTATTTTTTGACATTTTTTTTAAAAACCTGATTTCTTGGCAGACCACAGTGCCTTGCGCCACCGTTGCTGGCTTTTGCTGCCCTCTGGTGGTCACCATGAGGCCCGTCCCCAAGGACAAGCTGGAGAGGCTGGTGCAGGCCAGTTGCTCCCTGATGGGTGAGCAAGGACACCCCGTGCACATCGGCGACCCAGGTGAGTGGCCAGGCTCGCTCATGACTCTGACAGCTGCTCGTGGGCTTCGGCCCGAGAAGACGGGAACGTGCTTTGTTCCTGAGCTCCCGAAGCTGGCCCTCCCGCAGCTGCGTTACCTGTGCTGGGTCGGCAGATGCCCCTCAGGTTCAAGGGGCTGCCCTGGGCAGAACAGCTCCTGTGACCTTCAGGTGGACCTGGGGCGGGGGAAGCAGGTGGTGGAGTGTGGAAGCTGAGCTATTTGTCTTGAGACTTGAGCTCAGAGCCGCCTCGAATCTCGGCTGTTGTTCAGCGGCGTATTTGGCTGGGACATAGCTGCCTTCCAAATGTTCACGTGAGCTGAAACCCATTGATCCCCAGCATCTGAACTCAATCTGAGTGCGAGGAAAAACCTCTGAGAGCGAGTGAGTAGATCCAGGCGTGGAGGCTGCCCTGGCCTCTCAGAGGCTCTCAGAGGGCCTGGCTGGGACTTGGGATTGGGCCTTGGGTGCGAGTGAGCGTTAGTGTCATTGAACTTGCTCTCGGCTGTGTCACAAAGTCAGACACAGCCTGCATTCTGTGACAATGCAATCAGCCCGTGCCACCCATCCTTTTCCAGGACCATCTACAGCAGTGGTTCTCAACCTTCCTAACGCCGCGACCCTTTAATACAGTTCCTTGTGTTGTGGTGACCCCCAATTTCATTGTTACAAATTAAACATAATTAAAGCATAGTGATTAATCACAAAAACGATATGTAATTATATATGTGTTTTCCGATGGTCTTAGGTGACCCCCGTGAAAGGGTCGTTCAACCCCAAAAGGGGTCGCGACCCACAGGTTGAGAACCACTGATCTACAGCAACCCTGTGACTAGAGTTCCTTCTTGGAGAAAGAACCATGCACTTCTCCACAAGTTGAACTCGAATGGGGGCTGCCAGGGCAGGCCCTGGTGGAATTCACGTTCCTTTTCCCTCTGCAGAGCTGCTGGGAATCCGAGATCTTTCCAGACCTGACTACGGGGATCCTGTGCCGTGTCAGCCGGGGGAGGTCCCGGTGTTCTGGCCTTCCCAGCTGACCAGTCTCGAAGCCGTCAGCGGCTACCGTACGTCCGGCTTCTGCGGGCAACTGCTCTAACCTAGGGTGGAACCTGGTGGTCTGTGGTTTCCGAAAGGATAGGCTCACGGTGCAGTGACTTAAGGAGGGAAGTCATGTGACAGACCTGCAGCCCACAGCCAAGATGTCTCTGGCTTCTTTTTTCATCCTGGGGTGGGTCCCACCAGAGCAGCTTGTCCTTCAGCTCAAATTGTCTTGATTAAACATATTTCTCTCTGCAGAAGGTTCATAGCTAGTTCCAAGGGCCATCATTTAGATGGACTTTTTGAGACATTTTGGAGCGAAAACAGACAACACAACTAAACAAACCCACTCCACATGGTGTTTGCAAGCCACACTGTCAGTACATTTTTTCAAAGGCCCAGGGTGATGTTACAATGAAGAGCCACACGAGGGCCCCAATTAGCTCACGGTGAGGGTGGGATGTGAGCAAAATGTAAAAATATAACGATTGCCGCCCGTTGTTGTAGACACTGGAAAATTCTAGTGTCTGCCACACATGCGCTACAAGTCGTAGAACTGAGTGTCACTTTCCGTTTATTTGAAAGCATTCATGGGAGCTTAGCTATCAGAATGGCCTCATGAGAGGAAAAGACATCCCTGATATGCTGATGAGGCATAAACCCCAAGACCCATGGGGTTCTGGCTATTTAACATAAATATGTTGGGCACCTACTATGTGCCAGGCACAGGTGAGGTCTTAGGCCTCACCCCCATCCTGTCTCAGCGTTATCTTTGTCTTATAGTTGCGGATGCAGGTTTGGAGAGGATAAAGTTGCATCTCCAACTGCAGTGTGTTTGCCATGCTAAGTCATGTTCTTAGAGATTCCGCTAGAGTGCCTCACATTGCTGTCAGCTAGCAAGAAAGAGTTTTCCAAAGAACAAAATTAGCCTAAACCAAAGCAAAACATAAGTGCTCGGAGAAGAACAGAAGCTCTGTTCAGAGAGAGCTGTTTGTTAGCAAACAGAGCATTTGCTGCAAAGGGAGCGAAGTGGTTGATGCATTGTAAGAGTTCAGGCAGTACTTTCTGATGTCCCTGGGGTTGCGTTGATGGAGCCCCGAGGGCCCCACCTGTAGCTGTGGCTGAACTTCACTGCTTTTCCCACACTCACCTCATCCTCACTTTCCTAAAACTTGAAGGCACCAAGTTTTAAGTGGAACTTATTTAGCCGTAAGCCAGCCTATGGTGCCAACAAAGGGTGCAAGGAGTGCATTTGGGGGAGGCGGTGCATGGCGCTCTCTTGTCCATCAACAGCAGGCTAGACCAGAATGCACTGGGCTTGATGAAGAGGGTGGGCTCATCCCTCTTGCTGTGTGTTTTAGAGACCCCGCTGGCTTTCACGAGCGCACCGGGCTCCACAGTTATGACTGACCTGAAGGATTTGGAGGCTCCAGCCGGTTGTCTCACCCCAGAGGGAATTCCAGAGGTCCATCCTATTTCCCAAGATCCTTTGCACTACAGCATCACATCCGCTTTGGCCGTGCAGAAGATCAGAGAACTAGAGACTGTAATTGCCGTAGACCCAGGTAAGGACCAAAACATTCACGCCATCAGGGCCTGGAGAAATTCATCACTGACATGATGTTCAGTGAAAAGGGCAGCATGGAATTGTATCTATAGTATGATTTTTTAAAAATGATTTTATTGATTTTTAGGAAGAGAGGATGGGAGAGGAATAGAGAGACAGAAACATCAATGAGAGACAAACAGCATTGATCCGCTGCCTCCTGCACACCCCCTACTGGGGATCGAGCCTGCAACCCGGGCATGTGCCCTGACTGGGAATCGAACCAATGACCTTTTGGTTCACGGGTCTACACTGAACCACTGAGCCACATTGGCCGGGCTATAGTATGATTTTTAAAAAATGTTTATACTGTATATGAATCCCCAAAAGGCTAGAAGTAAATGCACCGCAGTACTGAAAGCGAGGGTCTCTGGGTAGTAGAATAAAGGGTGATTTTTCCTTCTTTATTTTCCCCCCAAAATGTTCAACCTTAAACATGTGAGAGAGTTTGGGAGACGGGCTGGTTAGCTGGGCACGTTGCTAGAACTAAGTTGGGGTTGGCGAGGTAAGAAAGAAGGGCGACTGGTTTCTAGGTAGTCAAGTGCCACTGTTCAAACATCATCATCCATGCATTTAACAGCGGCCTCATCTCCCCTTTGCCATTGCCCCGGGGTTGGGCACAGAGCAGTTTTTTGTTTTTTTTATACAGGGGAGCAGGGGCTGGAATTCTACTCTTTGGGGATCCTGATGGGCAGGACCCTACAGTTTGCCTCACAACTGTTTGCAGCCAACCTGTATATTGCACTTGCGTCTCTGAGAAAAGACAGTCCTTCTGTGGTTTGTCAGCCTCTGGCTTTCGAGGCAGGGACAGGGCTAGTGGGGCCCACGAGGGATCTGCTGGGTCCAACTGGGAGGAGGTTTGTGAAGGCTGGTTGAGGGGCTTTCAACTTCCCGCTGCGTCTTCATTTACCGGCTGGATTTCTAATTCAGGTGGCCAGCAGAGGGCGCCATTGTGCTTGAGTGGTTTGAGGTTTTTCTGTTTTTGTGGGTTTTTTTTCTGACAAAGGCTCACAGAGAAGCAAGGTGTAGACTTCATAGCCGCTCTGCACCTCATCAGTATAACTGGAGTAATAACAATTACACCTTTCTCTCAGGGGTTCTGATAGCTCATGAGCATAATAGTTATTATCTACTGAGTTTTACTCTGCCTGGGCCAGGCATGTGCTAAAAGCATTTACATGTTTCATCTTATCAAATTCTCCCAATAACCCTAGGAGGCAGCTATTATTAACTTCTTTAACAGATGGGAGAACTGAGGCACATAAGGTTAAGAAACTTGCCCAAGTCCACATATCTAGTAGATGGTTGGGCAGAACTTGAACCCACACCCGCTGACTCCAAGGCCATGATCAATAAGTGGGAGATAAATTGGAGTCTGAATCTGAATGGTATGTGCCCGGCACTTAACGTGCTCTGGCCTCTTCTGACTCATACCCCAGTCCCTCTCCTGCTCTTCTCACGGGCTGTGATTCTACCCCTGGTTGTTCTTGCACGTTGACCGCCTGAAGAAGGCATATGTGGCCTCGCTGCTGGCCCACCGGACACCTGTCCCCCAAGCAGATACCTAGATCGACGGTGGTGGGGTCTGCAGAGAGCAGAGGCGTGAGACCAACCTGGGAGGTCGACCCTCCAGGCCAGACTCCTGAGACCCCGACGCTGATGGTGGTGACACTGGGGGAGAGAATAGCGCCTGCAGGGCCACGGAGCAGACAGCCTGGGTGCCCGCTGGTGTTGGCTGACACTGTGGCCCAGAATCCGACAGAGCAGCCCAGCCTGAGTCATGTCTGACCTTCCCCCTGGACCTGGGAGCAAAGGCTGCCCCCCAATTGCAGAGGGATCTCCGATAACAAAAGTTCCTGTGAAACCAGAAGGCATAGCTTTTTGCTTGATTGTCTGTCAGGTCTTTCATTTGGTCATTCATTCATTTATTCTGCAGGGAATATGGTTCTCTTAACCTATAGACACACAGTAAATGTGGGACATAGCGCTCCCCCCCCCAGCCCCCAAGATGCACCTTCTAGGACATATGCATGTATAGAGGTGAACGCTCATGGCTGTGCATACCTAGTCTCTTACGTAGTTAATCTCCTTGGTGGATATTTTTTACAAATTCCTGTAATACTTTCTCTCTCACAAACGCTCTCACCCACTCTGACGGCTCTCTCACACGGCACGAGGATCATGAGGAAAGATGAATTATTGACTCTGCCTTTAGCTCAGATAAAAAAAAAAGTAACTGGGAAGTGAATTGACTGCAGACGCAGGGCACCCACCGCTTAATAAAATGTCCTGGGAGGGCGGCCACAGCCCCCACCCCTTAGTGCTTGTGCAGACGGGGGTCCGTCAGGGCTTGAAGCATGAGGCTCGGGGCAAAGGCAGATCTATGACCGTCTGGATGTGCCAATATCATCGATCAAGGAGCATCTTTGATCCTCCAAGCGCCAGATGCGCTTCACTCCTCCGCTGTTAAATACGCAGATAGAAGATTAATGGCAGTGGACTGGGCACTGCTCTCTGGGCTTAATAATAGAGCCACTCTGTCATTTCTGAGAGGACGTTGGCTTGCATCTGAGGTGCCTGGAGACTCTGGAGATTTATAACAGTCATGTTTGCACTAATAATAAATCCATCACAAATGTACAGACCACTTTAGAGTTGACAGAGTTCTCTCCTCCTTTTGTGTGTGTGTGTGTGTGTGTGTGTGTGTGTGCGCACACGCTCAGTCCAAATAGGTTACAGTCCAATTTCTTTCTTGTTTTCTTTCAAAATTTATTTTTCTCTCCCTTTATCGACAGCAACTCATGTTCATTGTATAAATATATGAAAGTAAAGAGGCAATACAAATTACCAGAATCCCATCCCAAATGTTGGCCCTGAAAAGTCTTTCTCTTCAGTCTTGAACCTATAAAACTGACACCAACAAAAACAATATTTCTCTCTATATATATATATGTGAATCATGCTGTGATACTATTTTAGAGCCTGCTTTTTAAACCTTTTAATACGCTGTGGACATTTTCCCATGTCATTCGCCTTCTACAGCAATCTTTCTAATGTCTGCATAGAGTTCCATTTTACACATGTCCTGCCGCTCTCATTACGATCCTATTTGGCACCATACACAGTGCCGCAGTGGACATTCTCATGACTGCGTTCATTACTGACCACTTTACGGGGTTACCCTCCTAGAAGCGATGGCTGGCTCCCGCAGACAAATCTACAGTCCCAACCAGATGAGTGTTCTGGTTCCCACTCCCACTGGCAGCCTCCCCCCTACCTGGGCCACCCCCAGGCTCCTCGTAGGAACACTGAGGTCGAGAGCAATCCAGGCCGAGGCCAAGGTCACCCAGCTACGATGTGCCAACACCTGGACCTGAATGTCAGTTTCCAGATTCTAAACCTGGGACTTCTCCTCCATAACAGGAATCCAGCCCCGGGTCCCTGCAGAGTCTCCCGGCAGCTCCAATGCACGCTGACGTCCTCTCCCGGCCCTTAGGCCCACCTCTCATTTTAGCCGCCGCGGGGATGGGAGCTCTGAGTCACATCCCGCCTCCAAGTGGCATAGACGTGCCTCCGCAGTGACCTGAGTGTAGACAATGGCATGGTGGTATGTGACGAGAGTCGGAAAGCTGTGCTGCCCGGCTGCCACCGGCTTGGCAGCCACTGGCGGCAGCTCCAGCAGACGCTGCTGGTGCCCTGCCCAAACCCCAGCTGCAGCGAGCAGCTCTCGGAGCCATAGCTCCCAACTTAGGCCAGGGTCTCTCTGCTCCGCCACCAGAGCAGGCACAGCCCGGGAGTTCGAGGAGTCAGCGTCCCGATGGGCAACCTTCAGCCCACAGGGGTCAGGAGCCAGTGCAGGCATGCCCAGTCCCCCTGTCCTCCGGAAGGACAGCCCTCAGCTGTGCTCCACGCCATTTCTTTCTTTCTTTCTTCCTTTCTTTCTTTCTTTCTTTCTTTCTTTCTTTCTTTCTTTCTTTCTTTCTTTCTTTCCTTCTTTCAGCTGTGCTCCACGCCATTTCTTTCTTTCTTTTTATTGATTTCAGAGTGGAAGGGAGAGAGAGAGAGAGAAACATCAATGATGAGAGGGAATCGTTGATCCGCTGCCTCCTGCACGCCCTCTATTGAGGATCGAGCCTGCAACCCGAGCCTGTGCCCTGACCAGGAATTGAACTATGACCTCCTGGTTCATGGGTCTGCACTCTACCACTGAGCCACACTGGCCAGGCTCCACACCATTTCTCACAGGATTGAGCCCCAGATGCCTTCAGAGTTCATCTGCTCGCCCACACATGCTTTAGCGGCTTCTCTCCTTTTTCTCTATCATGTTACCTCTTCCACCTTCCGACTTCTTTCCTGGGCTCACTTTCCATTGGAATACTCTAATGTCTTAGGGCAGGGGTGGGCAACCCCTGGCACGCATGCCAAACAGGGCACTCCAGTAACTTTTGCTGGCACTCGAAACCCTCTCTTATAATCTTCCATTTACAATTGTGAATCTTTGTTCTCAGTGATGAATTTTGTTAAGTCTCATAATAGGAGTAGCCTGACAGATGAAAGGAGTAGCTCCTGCATATCTCTGAAGGTCACGAAATACAAACCTGATGTAAAATCTCTGTCATCAGTGATGCAGCAGCAAAAGCCCCACTGATAATATCAAACGGAGTCATAAAGTTTTCTGTCGGACTATCAGTGTACATGTATACATTATAAAATAAATGTATTTTTCATCATCATATACTGTGTTTTTGTTGCTCGAATGAATTTTATTATTTCTTCAAGGTTCTTCACATACATACACCTTAAGAGATATCAAGTAGGCGTAACATATTCTCAAAAAATTAGGGCTGGCACGCAGAAGAATTTTAAGTCAGAGATTTTGCTGGTTTTGGCACGCACTCACAAAAAGGTTGCCCACCCCTGTTTTAGGGTCTTCTTTTGGGGAATCCCTAACTGAGACAGTACTGTGTCCCTTCTCTTTCTGTGGTCCCCTGAATTGGGGTTTTCCGTAACAAATAAACCCCGAGATGCTTTGCTCAAATAACAGTCCAGGGTGGGACTCCCAGCCTGAGTATTTAAGCTCAACAGGAAGGGGATCTGCTCCACCCAGTCACTCAGGGACCCAGCACTCTGCCATCGCCTCATGGGACCCCTAGAGGGCGCCAGTTGTCAACAGCTCAGCCCCCAGGAAAGGAAGAGCTTGGAGGAGTTCATGGGAGGCACATGGCCAGGAGGGGGCGCACATCACTCCTACTCTTATTCCCTTTCAACCCGTCTAGGATTGCTACCTAGAGAGAACCGAGTCTGTGGCCACAGCTAACTGAAAGAGAGGCTGCCCCGCCCGCCATGTATCCCGCTGCCCTTCCCTAGCGGGGCAGGGGCAGAGGACACGTTCTGGTGAACAACTGGCAGCCTCTGGCACATCCCTCAAAACTACCTCTGAAACAGACAAAGAAACAAACTGCCATTTGCATGAGGTTCTACTTGAAGCACAATTATATTATTTTGTGATTTTGTTTTATTTTATTTGTAATTTTAGGCAACAGGGGCATCGGGCACCTGCTCCGCAAAGATGAGCTGCTGAGGGCCTCTCTGTCGCTGTCCCACGCCCATGCGGTGCTCCTCACCACCGGGTTCCCCACGCATTTCAACCACGAGCCTCCGGAAGAGACGGACGGGCCACCGGGCGCCATTGCTCTGGCCGCCTTCCTGCAGGCCTTGGACAAGGGCGTCTCCATGATCGTGGACCGGAGAGCCTTGAGTTTGTTCCAGAAGCTTGTGGAAGAGGCTGTTGAGCAAGGTGAGCGGTGAGGTGGGGGCGGACGGTGGAAGGAGTCAGTGTTTGTGGAACTTCTGCTATGCCCTCGACACAAGCCTTTTAAGTCCTTACGGCTCAGAACAACTCTTTAGTATAAGGAACATCATCCCATTTTATAGAGGAAGAGACTGAGGCTCTGAGAGGTCCAGGTGATCTGGAATTTGAACTCAGGTCCATCAGGCCACAGAGCCCATGTACCTGATGCCCAACCTATGAGAGGCGGGGTGGCCTACAGGGGACTCTTGGCAACACAGGACATCCCTAGACCCCTGGCGTTGGGGGTGGGGGAGTTGAGAATAGAGTGACCGAGAGGCTCAAATGGCAGCGTCTCACCTGGCCCAGATGGGCAGGGCTGCCCCACGCTGCTCAGGTTCCCGGAGCACACAGGTGGGCATAGAGCTGTGAGCGATGGGGCTGCAAGGCTGGGATGCCGAGATGGGTCTCAGGCGTCTCCCCTCTCCTTCACCCTGCAGGTGTTGTTCAGGCATAAGCGGGGAGCCTCGTGACTCTCCCCTGCTTCTCACTGCCCATCTCTCTGTGTCCCTCAAAATGCATTCTTCAGGAGGCATAAATCCTTTTAGCCTCTCATAAGAGTTTCAACCCCAGGAAGGCATCCCTGAAGCCCCCGTTCCTTCGGAAGTTTCCAAAAGGATGTGTCTGAACATACAGCATCTGTATCACGCAACGAATGTATGTTGAGCACCTACTATGTGCCAGGCACTAGTTTTGGCTCTTGAAATCCATCAGTGAACAAAACTGAAAACGGCCCCACCCCCATGGGCGTCTATTGTACTGGAGTGTGACCGACAATAAACAACACGGGGCGAAAGGGAAAGTGTGGGCAGCCTCGGTGGGGCTGCTATTTTAAACAGGATGTTCAGACAAGGCTTCACGGAGAAGGTGCCATTGGAGCCAAGACTTGAAGTCAATGAAGCAGTGAGGCCGGGGCTGGCTAGAGGAAGAATGTCCCAGGCTGTGACCTTGGCCGGGACAGAGGCCATTAGGTGGAGCTGAAGAGAGGGCAATGGTCAGCGACTAGCCCAGAAAGGATGAGGAGAAGAGAAGCTGGGTAGGGAGACACGGAGGTCACAGGGGCAGACCGGGAAGGGCCTCAGGGGAACTGTGAGCACCTGGCCTTTTATTCTGGGGGCGATGGGGGGTCCGGAGGCACTGAGAGGAGAAAGGCATGTTCTGGCTTCGGTTTTCATTTTTTAAAGATATGTGTTTGGGTTTGGGGTTTTTTTAATTGATTTCAGAGAGAGGAAGGGAGAGGGAGAGAGAGGTAGAAGCATCAGTGATAAGAGAGAATCATCCATCAGCTGCCTCCTGCCTGACACTGAAGGAACACGTGGAGACAGATGTGAGTCCACTGGGGGGTACGTTATATCTCTGCTCTGTTGTAGGCTTCCTGTTTGGGTGGGCCCTGGTGTTGTGACACTGACCTACATACTTGGCTTTGCCCAAGCGATTTGGCATTTCTGAGCCTCAGTTTTCCTCCTCTGTAAAATGGGGGTCACAGTGGTTCTTATCACACAGAACCGTGAACATTAGATGAGAGAGCGTATGCCATGTGTTAGCGAAGGGCCGGCTCGCTGTCCCCGACGTGGTATTGTGGCATCTGTGTGGAGCACATTTGCCAGCTCACAATACTGGTGACACCAGCCCGGTGTCACCTCCCCCTCCACCAGCCCCAGGGTTTACTCAGGACTAAAAGGAAATAAACTTACGTATCCTCTGGGTCGAGGTCTCGGCTTACCTAACAGAGAATTCTACAGCCACATGTCGTTCGATCATGGAAACGACCGTTTCCGACGAAGCTTTTGGAAAAGCCACCAGGAATTGCCCAAACCCACACGGGGCTGATGCGTCCACCCTTTGCCCGTCTTGTCAAGGTGTTCTGAAGACCCCGATCCCGATCCTAACTTACCAGGGCGGATCCGCAGGAGCTGCTCAGGCGTTTCTCTGCGACGAGAGGGACCCCCAGTCTCCTAGGTATGTGTGTCCCCTCCCTGTTGACAGTGGGTGATGGTGGGAGAGGCCGCGTGCTGTTAACTTTGACAACTACGTCCCTGCACACGCCAGCCCTCCAGAGAGAACAAAGCTGTGAGCCACGGGCTCCAATGGGCCAGACTAGCCAACAAGGACGGGGGGCAGCGCCAAGGGTCTCTCGAAGTCGCAGGTCCCTGAGAGGTGGCATGTCTTCTTGAAGGAGAGAGAAGATGATAAAACACCAACACGAGTTGTTTCTCAGACTGGCTCATGATCCATTGAAGAATCGTGAGATCATTTCAGTCAGCACCTTTGTCAAATGAAATAGAAATGGCATCGTATATCTTGTGTAGTAATAGCAAGTGCTCGCTTGTGAAACTGCTGTGTGTGTGTGTATGTGCGCGCGCGTGTGTATTTTTTATTGCGTATTGTGGTCAAACATTTTGAAAAACACTTCTTTTTTGTATGTACGTAGGATGCATTTCAGACCTTATAAATTTTAGTACTGTGTTTTGCGAACGTTTTTAACCACAGTCCATGGTAATACATTTTGCATTGCAAACCACACACACACATAATTGAAACAGAAGTTTTGAAATAACAGTATTTACTTGCTGCAGGCAGTGCACTCTAACCTAGTCTAGTCTGTTTTGTTCTGTTCTACTCTGTTTTCATCTACTTTTCAGAAAATATCGACCTGACCTAATAAATCTATTTCACCGCCCACTGACGAGTAGGATTGAAGAACACTGCTTGCACAGGCCTGGAGGGCAGAGCTGTGCTGCAGCTCACAGCACAGTCAGGTGTTCCCAGTGAGGAAGAGTGTGATTGCAGACCCGATATGCTATTCCAAGCTGCGAGAATGTGTGTGGCACCTGATAGAATGTTTATGTTCCCTGAATGGGTGGCAGACACACAAAGCTCAGACTCGTCAGGGAGAAGCTAGAAACTCCTCCTGGGCCGGATAACACAGATGTGCTCTCCTGCTGAATGGAGGGAGGTGAGCCAGATCTGATCCCCTGATGAATGGAGGGAAGTGAGCCAGATCTGATCGCAGGCAGAGAGGCCTCTGCTCTTTAGAGAAGACACACTAACTTTCCCAGGGAGCAGGTTCCCAGGAGTGAATGCCTTCCTGGGTAGCTAAACGGACTCTTCTGGCTTAAAAAAAAAAAAAAAAGTCAGCCCGGCCAGTGTGTCTCAGTGGTTGAGCATCGACCTATGAACCAAGAGGTCACTGTTCGATTCCCGGTCAGGGCACATGCCCAGGCTGTGGGCTCAATCCCCAGTGTGGGACATACAGGAGGCAGCTGATCAATGACTCTCTCTCATGATTGATGTTTCTATCTCTCTCCTCTCGCCCTCTCCCTCTCCCTTCCTCTCTGAAATCAATAATCCTATATAATAAAAGGCTAATATGCAAATCGACTGAACAGCAGAAGGACTGGTTGCTATGACATGCACTGACCACCAGGGGGCAGACACTCAATGCAGAAGCTGCCCCGTGGTGGTCAGTGCGCTCCCACAGGGGGAGCACTGCTCAGCCAGGAGCTGGGCTCACAGCTGGCGAGTGCAGCTGCGGTGGCGGGCCTAAGCCGGCAGGCAGACATCCCCCAAGGGGTCCTGGACTGCAAGAGGGCACAGACTGGGCTGAGGGACTTGCCCCCTCCCCTCCAGTGCATGAATGTTGTGCACCAGGCCATATATATATATATATATATATATATATATATATATTTTTTTTTTTTTTTTAATCAATGCACCTTCAGGAGGGGTGGCACTGCGTGTTCCTGGGGAAGGTCCAGACACAGTGCTCTCCTTCTAGAACAGAGGCTGCATGGGTCTGGCCCAGAGCTCAGAGCTGAGCTGATTTTTATCACCACTGTGTCCACCCAGAGGGAAGTCAGGGCCGGCTCCTTCCTCCTGTCGCTTTGCTTCTCAAGGGCCACCTGTCCCGCACGGGGCACGTCGCCTCGGGGTGACCTTCCAGCACCTGCTCAGGGCCTGCTCGTCCACCTGCTTGTCATTCCAGCACAACCAAGGCACGTGGACCGGCAGGAAGTCTTGTTTTTCAAAACAGGTACAGAGAAAGCATCCGGAGTTACGATGTTGTTTTTATTATGGTAAAATATACACAACATAAAATTCACATTTTTGCCGTTTTAAGTGCACAGTTCTGTGCCGTTAGGACATACACGTTGTTGTGCAGCTGTCCCCACCATCCATCTCCAGCAGAACTCTTCCATTTTTCCAGCGGGAGCTCTGTCCCCATTCACATTCCTTCCGACGCCCAGCCCCTGATTCCTGCCGTTCTACTTTATGTCTCTGTATGTTTACTACTGTAGGGCCCTCATGTACATGGGATCACATAGGATCTGTCCTTTTAGTGACTGGCTTATTCACCTGGCAAAATGTCCTTGAGATGCATCCCCGTTGTAGCAGGTCTCAGAATTCCTGTCCTTTGGAAGGCTGAGTCCTATGCCATAGCATGCAGAGACCACATTTTGCTGACGGGTTCCTTGGCTGATAGACACTTGGGGTGGTTCCACCTTTTGTCCATTGTGACTAATGCTGCCAGGCATATGGGTGTGTAACTATCTCTTCAACACCCGGCTCTCAGTTCTTTGGGGCGTATGCCGCAGTGGAATTGCTGGATCCCATGGTAATTCTATTTAGATTTTTTGAGTTGCCCCTACAGTGTGTCCACAGCAGAGTTAAGATTTTGAAGAACTCCATCATGGGGTGGGGCAGATTTAGAGAGAGATAAAAGTACAATTTCTCTGTTCTTCACTTGGATGATCAACACAATGTTCCTCCAATAATAAGAGCAACCACAGCCCCTGAGCCCGAGGATCTCGTCGGTGTGGTGCTGCACGCTCAGTGCCTCGCGGGCTTTCCTCGCGTCCCACTCCCCACACTGCAGGAGAGGGGTGCCGTTGTTGGGTCACGTGACGGACGTAGACACGGGTCAGAGAGGTGAAGCCGTTTATCCAGTGGCGTGAGGACCTGCGAGCTGATGCCACAGCCTACATCCTCCCCACCACGCCACCTGTACCCCTTACCTCTCTGTCTCTGCCTGTCTGAGGAAGTTTATCATGTGGTAGATTTGTGGGTCTAATACAGCGGTTCTCAACCTGTGGGTCGTGACCCCTTTGGCGGTCAAACGACCCTTTCACAGGGGTCGCCTAAGACCACCCTGCCTATCGGATATTTACATGACGATTCATAACAGTAGCAATGTTACAGTTATGAAGTAGCAACGAAAATAATTTTATGGTTGGGTCACAACATGAGGAACTGTATTTAAAGGGCCAGACTCTAATATTTCAATTCCATTTTGGTGTGTTTGTGTCTGTAAACTGAGCAAGAGCCTGGAAGGGGCAGTGGTGGGCCACTAGCAGCCAACACTCACAGCCCTGGCTGCCGGCTCCCCCGCCGGTTCGTGGAGATCTGGGCCAGGCTCCGGCATCGACCACGGCCCTGACCCTGACCCTCGGCCTTCCTGCTCTCACGGCCTCCGACTCTAATAAATTGCTAAAGATTCTGATATCACTTCTTACAGTGACCAGATAGACCAGCTCCAGCACAGGCCCTGCCACAGAGCAGCCGTTCAGCCCAGGTCTGTAGGAATGAAGGACTCCAAGAGAGGGTGACCTGTCCTCCACACGAAAGTCGTGATGCTACAGGAGGCAGCCACCCTCTGCTTCAGGACTCTGTGCTCTTGCTCCCCGGCAGATTCGACCACCTGGTGGCGATAGAGCGCGCAGGCAGGGCTGCGGACGGCAATTACTACAACGCCAGGAAAATGAACATCAAGCATTTGGTGGACCCCATTGACGACCTTTTCCTTGTAGCCCAGAAAATTCCTGGAATCTCGTCAACGGGTAAGCAGGAGGCACCGGGAATTCAGGACGTGTCCGCGCTACATGCCTTTTTATTGACTATTGAACACAGGGCAGGAAAGAGTTATATGGGGGACCATTGTTTTCCACTCCAGAGAGGGTCTGTGTAGACAATAATGACAACGTCATTTAGAAAGCCAACGTTCCCACAAGCATCCAAGGGAAATGACATTGAACCTTGCGCATTCTGTTTGCCCAACTCTAAACTATTAAAACTAATAATAGAATAATAATAATAATAATAAAATCAAGGCACGGTATATTACGGTGGTCACATGGGGTGAATGTACCAAGTATACTATGTACCATCTTAGGAAGCATTTTAATTTCAAAATACGTGTTAACGATGTGATTAGTGCCATCTTTGGACTGCTAATCATATCCTAGTGTGGTCGTTCGCGGAAAGTACAGAACTTTATCGTTTTCAAAGAGGTTTCACGTTGATGGTATTGCTGAGGCCTCTCTAAACCCCTGTGAGGTAGGTGAGGCAGGTCTAGTGTCCAAAAATGAGGCCGAAGGGGCTTATCGAGCTTGCCCAGCTCAATGCTGCTGCCGGGAGAATCGGGAGCAGAGCCCAGACTCCCAAGACCCTACCTGACAAGCTTTTCAGGAACTGGATGGATTTCTGCAAGGCTTCCTCCCCTGGGGGGATAGGGATCAGACCTGCAGTCATTAACCCGTTTGCCCTTCTGTCTGCCTCCAACCCTGGAGCGTTTCCCAGACTCATTAGTCACCTCGGGCTTTTAAGGTTCTAATCTAATGAGTCCATGAAAGTCTTCCCGGCTGAGCTGAAAACTTCTGCAAACCCACCCTGGTCTTTCCCAGAAGCAGCCTGGGGCGTGGTATCCACTGTGTCGTTGGTTTTGTGCTTCCTGTTGCTCTGGGCAGGGCGCCTAGGACCTAGAGCCTGGGGGGTGGTGGTGGGGGTGGTGTTCCCAGGGTGGAGAAGGAAAGGGTCTCCTTGTCCAAAGGAGCAATCGGGGTCCAAAGGAGCTGCTGTTCCCCGCCGAACAGACCCCCGATCTGTGCTGATCCCCCACTGAGGCCCCCCGAGATCCCAGGGGAGCTGACTGCTGCCCCATCAAGCTGCCCCCTTTGTGGGCTCTGGGTGCTTCTCTGGGCCTGGGGGGCTGAAGCCCCTCCCGTGGTTTCCCACAGCCCCGTGCCCAGCAGGACTACTTACCCCTGATGTTCCTTCCTCGCGGCTCCATCAGCAAACACCCTATTCCTTAGTTTCCCCAGGCAGCTGCCTCGTCCTGCACAGAGCGCTCCAATGAGAACCCAGACACCCACCTTTCGCTGACTACCCCAGCCCTGGCCCTCTCAGAGACTCTTCGAGCTCAGTCAGGAGAACAAGGCCACGGGCAGGACTGGCTTGAGGAGTGAACAGGATGAAAGTCATAAAAGGCTCAAGAGCAGGGACAGAAAGAGACGAAATACCACTGCTAGGTGTTGTCATTATTTCCCCTCCTCCGAGGGGCTGTCACAGGTCTCCACACTGTTCCGAGAAAAACCCCCCGGGGTGCGGACGGAAGGAATTAGGTTGCCACAACGGTCCATGGTCCATCCTTTTGGCCGAGTCCAGGTCTCCAGGTGGGTCACCTCCACTGCCTCGCTCCGCCACCTCACAATGAGTGCTAACCCTGGTGGAAGTTCCCTCTGTTAACGTATAAAAACACTCAAACCTGTCGAGAATTTTGTGAGTTTATTTGAGCCGAACTGTTGACAGTTGTAGGGAAGCAGAATCTCAACCTCTTGGGATACTGCTCCGGATAATGGTGTTTTTTCACCTTGTTCACCTTACAACCAAAGGAGGAGATGTAGCCCTAGCCGGTTTGGCTCAGTGGATAGAGCGTCAGCCTGGGGACTGAAGGGTCCTAGGTTCGATTCCGGTCAAGGGCATGTATCTTGGTTGCGGGCACAACCCCAGTAGGGGGTGTGCAGGAGGCAGCTGATCAATGTTTCTCTCTCATCGATGTTTCTAACTCTCTATCCCTCTCCCTTCCTCTCTGTAAAAAATCAATAAAATATATATTTTAAAAAAAAGAGGCGATGTAAGGGGGTTACACGGAATCCACTGGGGATAGATTAGGGAGGCGGGAGAAAGCAAAGCGGGGAAACCTCTGGGATTGGATAAGAAGTAAATGACAGACACACTTCTTTTCCTTGGGTGGGTGCAGGATAGTCAACAGTCAACAGTTAACTCAATAACAACGAGGGGATTGGTGGCCTCCGCAGAGCGGTGCCTGTGCTTTGAGGGGTCCGGAAAAAGGAAAATGACTTTGACATTCCAACGATATGTTATCGTAGACGCAGAAAGACAGTAGGCTCAGTTAAGGTGAAGACTGGCCTTTGTCAGGGAAGATACCAGCCTCGGACGTGACTACCCACCATAAACTGCTTTTAGTTGAAATTTTCATTTCAGACCATCCTTTGTGGTTACTTTAGGTCCCTGAGTTTGCAAGACCGCCATGCAGGCCTTCCCTGAGCCTGTCAGGTCAGCATGTGGCCCCCTTTTTGTCCACAGCTCACAGTCCAAGCCTTTGTAGAAACAGATGCAGAAACTGACAATCATGCGAGGCATCTGATGTTCCGGTCCACCTGGGCCGTGTATACAAGGTCGGTCCCCTACGATTATAAGGGAGCTGAAAGAGTCCCATCGCCTAGTGACACTGTAGCTGTCCAGACGTCAGAGCATTCCATTACTCACGTGTCTGTGGAGATGCTGGTGTAAACAGACCTACAGCACCACTCACAGCATGAAACTATAGCACATACCATTATGGACAGTACATAATACTTGAGAATGATAATAAATGACTATGTTATCGGTTTCTGTATTTACTATATCTTTATCTTTCTTTTAGAGTGTACTCTTTCTACTTCTATAGAAAAAAGTTTGCTGTAGCCCTGCCCAGTGCTGCCTAGTGGTTAGAGCCCCATACGTCAAAGGGTCTCGGGTTCGATTCCCAGTCAAGGGCATGTACCTGGGTTGCGGGGTTGCTCCTGCCCCCTGTCTGGGTGCATATGGGAGGCAACCAGTCGATGTGTCTCTCTTACATCGATGTTTCTCTCTCTCCCCCTCCCTCCCTCCCTCCCTTCCCCTCTCTTCTGAAAAGCAATGGAAAAAAAAATATCCTTAGGTGAGAATTAACAACATCAAAAAAAAGTTTGCTGTCCTGGTAAAGAAGTATGCCATGTTACTGAGTCTCCTAACTGCATCCTTTTCTCCTGTGCTTGATTTAATCTTGTGTTTTGTTCATCATGGCCCCAAACATACAAAATCACCGCTAACGTTGCCATTCAGAGGCCATGTCGAGTGACTGAAATCAAGTTAAAAGTGGTGACAGTCTCCGATGATGGAGAATCAGTGGCGGTCCCTGCTCACCAGTCTGCCTCTCCCATCCACCACAGCTACCGTCTTGACAAACAAGGGAAAAGTAATGAAAGTCATTACAGGATCTGCTTCACTGAAAGCAACGAGACCAACGAACATTTGAAAAGGTGCCGTATCAGACATGGAGAAACGTCTGATGATCTGGATTAGGGACCAGACACAGAAGCATGTCCTTCTCAGCACCCTGACGATCATGATGAAGCAAGAAGTGTATTGGTGAAAGAAAAGGGTGGACCCGGCTACGATGAATTTCCTGCCAGCTCTAGGTGACTGAAGCAGTTCCAGAATCAGTATTGAGCCCTGGCCAGTGTGGCTCGGTTGGTTGGAGCTTCGTTCTGTACACCCAAAGGTCACTGGTTTGATTCTTGGTCCGGCACATGCCCAGGTTGTGGGTTTGGTCCCTGGTCAGGGTGCATATGGGAGGCAACCGATCCATGTTTCTTTCTTTCTCTCTCTCTCTCTCTCTCTCTCTCTCTCTCTCTCTCTCTCTCTCTCTCTCTCTCTCCTTTCCCATCTCTCTCAAATCAATAAACACATATATTTTTTAAAGAACTGTTATTCATACATGATGTGGAAGTGAGTGGTGAGTCTGCCAGTGCTGGTGTGAAGGCGGCTGGGGAATTTTTGGAAACTCTAGATGAGCTTATTTAGGAGGGAAATTACTTGCCAGAACAAACATTCAATAGTGATGACACCTCCCTATGCTGGAAACAGATGCCTGAACGTTCTTTGGTCCATGCGGAGGCCAAGTCAATGCCAGCTTTCAAGGCTTCTGAGGACAGGATAACATTTCTGCTGGGACTGTGTTACAGGCTACACATGGAATCCCTTTAATATGGCACAGTGAGAACCCCGGGCCTTTGAGCTTCTCACTAAGCAGTGTCCTACAGGGGCAACAAGAAGGCACGAGTGACCCAGCTCCTCTTCCAAGGCGCCCTCCTCGGGTGCTATGTCCGCACAAGAGAGAGGTATGTTTGGAGATTAACATGTCTTTCAAGATGTTGCTTATTGTTGCCAACGCTCCCAGACATGCTCCTTTTATTGGCGATCTTCATCCCAGTCTCCAAGTGGCGCTTCTCTCTCCAAACACCATCTCTGCCATCCAAACAATCCATCGAGAAGTTAAGACAGCTTTTAAGACCTACTCCCCGAGGATGACCTTTGCTCAGGCTGTTGCTGCCCCTGAGGAAGACACTGAGAATACGCCGAGGCAACGATGAAGGCCTGCAGCATCTGTCTCCACGTCAGGAGCCTTGCTGGGCTGGGCTGATGTCGTCCAGGAGTGTATGAGTGGCGTCCCGAAGAAGACACTCAAAAGGTTGGTCCATGACGTCAAAGGACTTGCCAAGAATGAGGAGGTTGCAAAAGTCACCAAGGCTGTGGCTGAGACGGCAAACCCCTGTACCTGGCTGCAGGTGCGGATGGCATTGAGCAGCTCCTAGCGGAGGTTCCTGAGGAACTGACCAATGAGGAGGTGTTGGAGCTGGAACAGGAATGCATAACTGAAGAAGCAAGAGAAAAGGAACGTGCAGGAGAAGAATCCCCGCCCGGCTGGCATGGCTCAGTGGTGGAGCATAGATAGACCTGTGAACCAGGAGGCCATGGTTCGATTCCCAGTCAGGGCACACGCCTGGGTTGCGGGCTCCAACCCCAGTGCGGGGCATGCAGGAGGCAGCCGATCAATGATTCTTTCTCATCATTGATGTTTCTATCCCTCTCTACCTCTCCCTTCCTCTCTGAAATCAATAAGAATATATTATTTTTAAATAAGAAGAAGAATCCCCAAGAAATTTCACAGTGAAGGGTTTGGCAGAAACTTCTGCAGACCTTAACAGCTCCGTGAAAAGTTTGAAACCAACACGGAAAGGTTTTCACTAATAGAGAGGAGTGTTCATGGTGCATTATCTGCTGACAAGCAAATCTATGATGGAAAACAAAAACAAGCAAACCACCATGAACATGTTTCAGAAAACAGTGAGCCCTCCTCAGAAGAGCCGCAGGCAGACCCTTCAGGTGTTCCAGAAGGAGGCCTTGTTGTCATAGGAGACAGTAGCTCCACGTGTGTCCTTGCCCCGGAAGACCTCCCAGTGGGACAGGACGGGGAGTGGAAGGCGGTGATATCGATGGTTCTAACCCTGTGTAGCCCTAGTGTGTGTGTTTATGTCTTAGTTTTTAAAAGAATCAAAAAAATTTTAAAAAGGAAGTTTAAAAAAATAGAACTAGAAAAAAACTTATAGAATAAGGATATAAAGAAAAATAGTTTTGTACAGCTATACAATGTGTTTGTGTTTTACGCTAAGTTTTATTACAAATGAGTCAAAAAGTTAAACAATTTTTAACGTTTGTAAAGGATAATAGTTACAATAAGCTCAGGTAAATTTATTATTGAAGAAAGAAAACGCTTTTTTATAAAGTTAGGGTAGCCTAAGTGTACAGTGTTTATAGAGTCTACAGTCGTGTAAGTTATGTCCTGGCCCCCACATTCACTCACCACTCACCCACTCACCTGGAGCAGCTCCCAGTCCTGCAACCTCCATTCATGGTATGTTCCCCATTTTAATCTTTTTTAAAAGTATATTTTTATTGATTTCAGAGAGGAAGGGAGAGATAGAAACATCAATGATGAGAGAGGATCATCGATTGGCTGCCTCCTGCGTGCCCCACCCTGGGGATCGAGCCCGCAACCCAGGCATGTGCCCTGACTGGGAATTGAACTGTGACCTCCTGGTTCATAGGTTGACACTCAACCACTGAGCAACACTGGCCGGGCCAAACTTGGACTCATTTTTAACTAGAGAATTTTCTGGAATGCCTAAAGGAGAAGTACATCTCCTGGTTGTCTGAAAATATATCCAGAGCCAACCCCCTTCTTTCCCCAGAGGCAGTGAGGCCCGTGTGGAGGGGTGGCCCTGCCCCACAAACCCCATTTGGCCTGACCCTATATATACTGACTCAGTTTGTCTTTCCTTTAGGGGTTGGTGACGGAGGCAATGAACTTGGGATGGGCAAGGTGAAGGAGGCCGTGAAGAGCCACATACGAAATGGGGATGTCATCGCCTGTGACGTGGAGGCTGACTTCGCTGTCATCGCTGGTGAGTGCTTGGAGGGCTGGCCAATGCAGCCTGGCTGTCCAGGGGGCGGGGCCTGACTGCCTAGGGGGACCTGCCTGCCCAGGGGGCGGGGCCTGACTGCCTAGGGGGACCTGCCTGCCCAGGGGGCGGGGCCTGACTGCCTAGGGGGACCTGCCTGCCCAGGGGGCGGGGCCTGGCTGCCCAGGGGGAGGGGCCTAGCTGCCTAGGGGGCAGGGCCTGGCTCAGAGCCTGTCTAGCCAGAAGTTTATCTGCCCCCCCCAAAAATCAATAAATACAAAGAACTCTTAAAACTCCACAATAAGAAAACAAACTGCCCAATTAAAACATGGGCAAAAGACCTGAAACAGGCAGTTCGCAAAGAAGATGTAGGGATGGCATGTAGGCATCTGGAAAGATGTCCACATCCTACGTCTCTGGTCTCCACTCTGGGTTCGCTTTTCAGCTGGGACACCCAGAAGAGGAGGAGGAAACCCCCAGGCCCGGAGTTTGCTGGCTGTTGGCAGATCCGTTATCTGCCGGCCCCCGTATCCTGGGGTCTTGGATCCCAGGGGGAGAGAGCCTCAGGAGAATTTCTCTGGAAGTCCTCAGATTTCCTCAAGTTTATCTGCCACCCAGATTCTAGGTTCTTCGTAAAATTGGTCAAACCCCACCGGCTTGTCCCGCTGCATCCCTGATGCGGTGACTTCAGCAGCAGGTGGGGTCCCCTAAAGAGAAGAGGGGACTTGACAGTGGGGAGAGGGCTTGCTGTGTGGAATGGAAGCTTCGGATGAAAACCTGCGATTTGGGGGCTGCGGGAGGTGAATGGGGTCCCGTCCAGTTAGGGTTGGGAGCGCTGGGGCCTGAAGACAGAGAATGGTGTCTGTTCCCTCAGCTCAGTGTAGCCCAGAAAGAGCAAGGGCTCTCAATCAGGCCGATGGCAGCTCTTACTCCCAAGCCTCGCTGTCCTCACGCTTGCAGAGGGTCAGAGGAAACCTGTGTAACGCCCTGGGCTGGGCAGCCACAGAAGCTTTGCTGCGCTTGTAGCCGGCTGGGTGGACACGGGGCAGTAGGCAGAGGGCTGTCCCAGGAGAGTGCGTCAGGAGGTCCAGCAGCCCCGCTCATCTCCATCCTCGGCTCCTGACACCAGGAGGGAGGCAGACCCGGGACAGGTCAGCAACCAGCGGGCCCAGCTTCCTCAGGCCCGACAGGGTCCACCTGCCACTGGCGCCCCGGCCCTTAAGGCCTGCTGTCCTGTCCTGTCATCCCAAACCAGCATAGAGATGAGTTTGCAGGGGGACTCAGCGCACATGGGGGTCCCCAGCAGCAGGGCCCCTGCATGTGGGCTCAAGTGCAGCTCCCTTTCCTGGTCTTGGGGACCTCGCAGCCTCATGTGCCTGATCCCACTACGTACCCCAGGATCCAGCCATGCACGGCTCCTGTCATTGCACAGATGCAGCATGAGTTTAATTTTCCCATTAGGATGATGTAACAACAATACTACAGGTATTTTCAAAAGGCAGGTAGTGGCGGTGATGGGAGGGGCAGAAATACCACTGTCTCAGTTTTGCATGTCAGCTTCTCGTTCTCATGCTCAGTACATGCCCATTGTATGTAGTTTCTACCTGGCAAACCTGCATTTTAAATACTTCTCTTTCCCTTTAATATTACTATGCATATGTTTTTATTCCCACACTTGCCATGAGGTTGAGTATGGGCTCAAGGGTGGCATAACAGTGTGGATATACTTAATATTAAACACCTGAAAATGGCTAAGAGGGTCAGTTCTATGTGGGTTTGTTTTGTTTTTTAACACAATTAAAAATTTAAAAAAAATTTTTTTTTAAGAGTATGAGCTCTGGAGGCAGCAGCCTGAGTTCACATCTTAGGCCCACCACTTCCTGGCTGTGTGACCTTAGACAGGTGACTTAACCCCTTGTAATAGGGCGACCTGCGGAGACGACCACCACGGACTCAGATCAAGATTTAGGAGCCTTTATTAAGCTGGCCAGCGACTACAGTTACAGCACCCTGCCGAAGCAAAAGCTGAACTGCAGTGCCGACTACAGGAGTTACATTTTATTATTAAATTCTATGGAGGCCCAGAGAAAAATGTGTCTTTCAAATTCTGGGCCCCCCCAGTATGGAGGAAACTCTCTTTATTTATACTTTTTCCAGTCCTTTGTCTCCCAAATTTGGAATGAGACTTCCGGGCCTTCTGAGAAAGAAGGCCTGCGTGCTGGGAAGGGGCCATGAGACCATATCTCAAGGCCTGGCCTGATGTCAGTACCTTCCTATCTATGTGTTCTAGGAACAGACAGCACAGCATGACCCGTCTGGCCGAAGCGCCAGATATGCAGCCCAGCACAATACCTCGCAGGCTTATTGTAAGGATGCCAGGGGCTAACCCATGTAAGGCCACACATTGTGAGCATTCCATCGAAGCAAGTCACTTTGTTCCATTGACTATAAGATGCCACTGATGACAAGAATTACCATTATTTTATATACTGCTAAGAAAGAAAAACACTGCCGTTTGTATCTGTAAGATAGTATTGAGTGTAAGAGGCATCTCAGGTTCAGAGATGTAAATGTAAAAAAAAGTGCATCATGGAATCAGTGGACTACGGTATTATTATCACGTGACCTTCACCCATCATATTCTGATACATGACTCGTATTTTCATGCGGTATCTTTTGTACTCAGTGGGTATTTGGATTTTTTTCTACCTTCTCCCTTCCTCTGGCAAATTCTACCCAGTCTACAAGGCCCATATTAAATGACACTTTTCCAAATCAGTCAAAATGAGCGCCCCTCTCAGTGCTCCCATAATCCTTTGCAAACGTTTCATTCATGATTGTGCCACCCTGTGGTGGGCTGTGTGCACCGTCCCTCTCTCCCCTGATTGGGAGCTCCCCTTCCTTTTCTTTCTTTCTTTCTTTCTTTCTTTCTTTCTTTCTTTCTTTCCCCTGATTGGGAGCTCCCCTTCCTTTTCTTCCTTCCTTTCTTCCTTCCTTTCTTTTCTTTCTTTCTTTCTTTCTTTCTTTCTTTCTTTCTTTCTTTCTTTCTTTCTCTCTTTCTTTCTTTCATTTATTGCTAATCCTCACCAGAGGACATTTTTTCCCATTGCTTTTCAGAGAGAGTGGAAAGGAGGGAGGGAGGGGGAGAGAAAGAAAGAGAAAACATTTTGTGAGAGAAACACATCGACTGGTTGCCTCCTGCAGGAGCCCTGGTGCCCCGACTAGGTGGTGGGGAGCAAACCCGCAACCCAGGTGGGTGCCCTTGACTGGGAATCGAACCTGAGATCCTTCGGTTTCCAGGCCGATGCTATCACCACCGAGCCCCACTGGCAGCCAGGGCACCCCACCTTTCTCAATCCTCTAGCATCTAGAGCTCCGCAGGTCCTTAATCAATCCTTCCTCACTCGAGCGGAGAACTGACTCCAGCAGGTTTCGGAGAAGAGCCGGCGAGGTGGTCCCCGGAGTGGGAACTGGCCCTTTGGGGGTGGCCGATAAAAGAGGAAGGAAGAGCTGATACAACTGAGGTGGCAGGGCTGTTGCCTGCCCTCCGAGGACAGGCTTCCATGCAGCCTGAGGTTTCGGGCCGCCAGGCTGTAGGGAGCGTTCTGGAACCGCTTCCTTCGGGATGGCCTGAACCTTTTTCTCTGACAGTCGGTCGTTAACAGTATATAACCCAGGCGGCTTAGAGCAGGGGTGGGGAACGGCCTGCCCACGGGCCAAATAAGCCCCGAGAAGTCATTTGGTCTGGCCCGGCCAAGGCAACCGAAGGCAGGACTCAAATTCAGTAAATCTACGAGCTTTGTTCATAGCGACATAAAGTTACATTAAGTGAATTATGTTAAGCGAACGGTGTTATAAATATCCAAATGGTGCTGGGCAGCAGTGCTCCTCACACTTTAACTTGAATCAGAAGCACCTGGAGGGCTTATTAAAACTCCGCGTGGGCCCCACGCCCCACGCCCCTGCGGAGTTTCTGATGAAGTAGATCCCGGCTACAGCCTAAGACAGTGGTTCTCAACCTTGGCTGCACATTAGAATCACCTCATCTGGAGGATGAGGCCCAGAAATCAGGATTTTAAAAAGATTCCCAGGTGATTCTAATGTGCAGCCAAGGTTGAGAACCACTGGCCTAAGAATTTGTGTTTCCAACAAGTTCCAGGTGCCTCGGGTCTTGGGATCATTCTTGAGACGAGTTCCGATGCTTAGAGGAAGGTGAGGGACCATGGACGCATCACCAGTTCCGTGTTGAAATCTCATTTTGTTCCAGGCGTTTCTAACTGGGGAGGCTACGCCTTGGCCTGTGCTCTGTACGTCCTGAACTCCTGCGAGGTCCATGGACGTTACCTGAGGAAGGCAGCCCGGCCCTCCCATGCCCCTGGGGAGCAGCACTGGACCGAGGCGCTGCCCTCCGTCGCTAAGGTAACAGGCCCCACTGTCCCCCGCACCCCCCATGGGCACCCCTCTTCCCTGGGTGAGGAGTAGGCCTGTTGTCCGAGCCTAAGCCATGGGCCAGCACCACGGTTGCCCGTCAACAACCAGAGGCAGAGCCTACCTAGAAGCAAAGGTGTCCCAGCTGGACTGGATTGGGTGACCTTTGACCTACTCATGATCCTAAATTATTAAGGAAGACTTGATATCAATGCCCGTTTTCCTTCTAGTTTGACTTTAGGCAAGTTGCTTAACCTGTCTGAGCCTCGTTTCCTTTGTCTGTAAATTGGGGCCAGCAGCATTGTTGGAAGAACTGAATATACAGGCAGACCTGAGGTATTGTGGGCTCGGTTCCAGGCCACCGCAATAAAGCGAGTGTCGCCATAAAGTGAGGCGCACTCTTTTTGCTGGTGGAGGGTCTTGTCTTGCCTTGGGGGGGAGGGGCGGGGGTTGTTTTGTTTCTTTTAAGCGCAATACCTGTGAAGTGCAATAAGGTGGGGCGCAATAAAACGAGGTGTGCCTGCAGCTGCGGGCGCCTTATGGTCCCCTTCCAAGGAGTTCACCATCCAGGGGCACTACAGCCTCAGGTGGGCAGGGACCATTAGCCCACCCACAGAGTGAAGGTGGGAGGACTAAGGCAGGAAGAGGACCCTGGGGGCTGGAGGTTGGAAGGAATAAACCCAGGAGAAGGGGAGGCGTTCGGAAAGGAGGCAAGGCGGGAACCAAAAGCTGGGAGGTGGGGACCAGCTCAGTGCTCAGTGGGGAGGCTGCTCACGAGGTGGGGGGGCGTGGGCAGGGGGTGCACTGGAGTAGAGGTGGGGGTCTCATCCCAGGAGCCAGAGCCCCTTGCTGCTGCCTCTTTTCTTCCTATAAACATTGTCTTGTACCCGTTCCAATCCCCTTTTCCTTCTGCCGGTCTCTCCCTCCTGCCCCAATGCCCCACCCTGTCTCTCCAGCACCTCCCTGGATTGGTGGTGTCTCTGTTTTACAAACGAGGGAGCTGAGGCCCCAAGAGGGGAGTGGCTTGCCCAGCACCACCAGCGAAGAGGCAGAGCTGCGGTCTGGGTCCGGGCCTCTGACTGTACTCTGGGCTCTTCTCAGCATGGATCACAAGTTGCCCAGGTCCTGTAAGGGCACCAGTTCCTGGTAATGCCAGGCTGCCATGCGGGAGGGGAGGGAGAAGCAGGGCTCGCAGCAGAAGAGATAATTTCTGGGGAAATGGTCTGACTAGATGGACCCAGAGGGCCTTCTGTGCTTTCTTCGCACTTCCTGGATCTTAATTGGAAAAAAAAAAACCCACTCAGGGGGCTGCCTCACACATGATCCCTGATTCACACAGCAGAATGAGCCAAACGCAGTCACACAGCTCAACGCTTAAGCCGGGCATGGAAAATTCTCCTTCCGAGCTTCCACCCAGTCCTTCATAAATGTATTAATAATGCACCACCCTTACAGCGAAGACAAAAAGGAACATTTTAAAAGCAAAAGCACAAGCATATGTTTGTTGAGCCCTCCCTCTGGGTCAGGCCCAGACCTGCTCTGGGTGACAGTGAGGGGTCAGACCTGGCCCCTGGGCAGGGAACTCAGGATCCACAGGGGAAACAACACATGAAAGGTAATTTTAGGAGACAGGGTGGAAGTGGGCACAGCAAGCTACTGTGGGGACACAGAGAATGGGCACTAAGCTCATTCGGAGAGCTCAAGGAAGGCTGCCTGGAGGAGGTGGCACTCAGCTGGGTCTTAGAGGGTGAGCAGGATACAAGTAGCAGGTAAGGAAGGGAGGGAAGGGCCTTCCAGCCGCAGGAAGGTGCAGGGACATGAGGCGGTGCAGTGTTCAAGAGAATAACTAGTATGGTCATACTAGAGTTCAGTGGTCACTCTGGGGGGTCCCCGAGTCATTAGGAGACGCTGGGCAGAGCTGTGGCCTGAGATGGTGGTGAGCCTTGCTTGGTTAGGGACAGAGGGACATCCCTCATCCCTGCTCTGTGAGTTGCCTGTAGGGAGGGCCTCCCATATTTAGGGACAGTTCTTAGCTATCTGATCATAACTGTAGCAGGAGTGGGCACCACGTGGAGGAGCTGGGAGCCACACCTGCCCACTCCGGCCTTTGGCTGTGCCCTGGGGTTTTAATTGAGGGCAGAACAAATGGCTGGAGAGCATTCCCCAGACCTTCTCAGGGCCCAAGAGCCAGCTGATGACACCTCACAGGAGGGACTGAGGATGGATGGATGGATGGACGAATGGATGGATGGACGGACGGACGGACGGATGGACGGATAGACAGACTGACGGAAGGCCTGCTGGCTGGCTGGCTAGCTGGATGGATGGGTGCATGAACAGACTGATGGATGAGTGGGTAATGGATGGATGGATGATGCAGAGATGGGAACATGGCCTCTGGCCTTATGCTGGGCTCCCATTTCCTTTGGCACTTTGATCTCCCTCCACTTTTTTCCTGACTTTTTTATGAGGTATAACCGATATCAGTCACAGGAACCTTAAGTGTACAGTGGGTTCAATTTCATAAATACAAAAGGATCAGCTTCCCAGGAGACCCCTTTCTCCCACCCCACTGTGCACGGCAACACCACCTAACCACGGATGTCGGTCCACCCTGCTCCCACCGTGAGTCACTAGTGACCAGCCGCTCGCTCGGCCTCTAAGCCCAGAAGCCATCCTGGGGCAGTTTGCCGACCACGGTCCTGGGGCCTCTTCGCCCCCCACAATGAGCAAGGCCTCAAGCCTGTCCACTCTGCCTCCCTTCTGTGCTCCCTCCCTCCTCTCCTGCTCCACAGGCTCCATCTGGAGAGGTGTACCAGCCTCCTGGTGCTCTGCCTCCACGCTCCCTGGCGTCCTCTCCCCACCAGCACCCTCTCCCCGTGGAGAGGCTCCTGGAAGACCTGATTCCTGGGAGATTCGCAGGACTCGCCGTCGGTCCAGCTCATCTCCATGGCTCTTCGCGGTTGCGTGCCAGCCAGTTCCTGTTGACTGGGCACGCGCACCCTGAGGACCACACGGCCCTCCCTGGGACCCAGAGGATGCGCATGGTGGGAGCAGTGGTGTCCTGGGAGGAAGTGGCCGGAGGGTCCCAGGAGCATTCCCCCATAAAAGGAGGATATGACCCATGGAGAAGAGAGATGGGAGAATCCAGCCCAAACAAAGGGCGGAAAATGCCATTCTGGGTCGGCTGGCCCCTGGGAGGGGCTGTTGGACAAACACGCTCTGGAAACGCTCTCGGGCCTCCCTTCCACCTTGGCGTCCAGGGCAGGACGGAAATGGCAGGCTCTCGGGGCAGCGGAGAGCAGAGACAGGTCCCGGTGACATTTGTCAGCGCTCTCACCATTGTTTTAAAGTTTTCAGTGAGTGCTCCTCGTAGCCTTGCTCCTCGTAGCCCCTTGCTGGGCCCACTTCTGCTCGTTTGACCTGGCTGGCCCTCCTCCTGAAAGTCTGCCTGAGCCACCCCAGTAAGCGGGGTTAGGTGCCCTGCCCTGTCCTGTGACCACCCCCCCCCCGCCCCCCCCCCCCCTCACACACACACCTGTACCTGCCTGAGCACACATCCAGGCTGTGAGCCCCGGGGGCAGGCACCGTGTCACACCCACCACTGCATCACCAGTTCAGGGCCTGGCACGGAGCAGGTCCCCCATCAAACTTGTTTGGGTGACTGAGTGAATTAGCAATGCCTGAGCAGGAAGCTGTCACATCTTCCTGGTCTTGATTTCTTGGTCCTGTCCTCTCACCCCTCCTTACTTTGTGGAGAGAAGGGGGTTGGGGGAGGACATGTTTGACTTCTTCCCCGCAGGCACCATCCTTCTTTTGTTTTCACCTGAGATCTACCTTCCTCTGGGAGAGGAGTTACTCAGCCGGGACAGACACACTGGTGGCTTAGACAAGTGGCAGGAAAGAGAAGGAGGGGAAGCACATCACTTTAGACAGCTCAAACGCGCCCCCCGCCGCCCCCATTATACAGATGAGGACACTGAGGCACAGGGAGGTTGAAACACCTGCCAGGAAGGACTCAAGTCAGATCCGTCTGATCCCCAACCACGCTGCCTGCTGGGCCCTGGGCTGCAGCATGAGGACGGGCCTGTAGTTCCTCGATGGCTCTGCTCGCTCCAGAAGCTTCCACATGCACAGCAAGGAATATCGATCAGCAAGGCCACAGCAGCAGGACTTGGCGCCTCCCCGCAGGAGGCTAACAGCGGGGTCTCGGGAGGAATGGGGGCCTCCCTGGCACAGTCAGAGGCCAGCGACAGGTAGTGCAGAGCTGGGCAGGGATGAGGTAGGCGGAAAGCAGCCCACGCTGCCCCTGCTGCAGTAGGGACTCCTTAGTGTTTGTTAAGAAAATGCAGGTTTCCAGAAAAAGCATATTATGGAAAGAATATGCAGAAGAAACAGCCCAAACTGTGGCCGCTTCTGGCGAGTGGGTTTGGAGCCCGACGAAGCAGGATGCAGAATTGTTTTTCATGAAGAGTCTCCCAGTGGCATTCGTATTTTTAATCCACACGTCGTCGTGAAGAAGAGGCCATGTCACGTCCAACGCCCTGCCTCCACTTACCTGCTTGTCTGTGTGTCTTTCCCCTCCCCCATTCGCTAATTCTTTCTCTGCCTCCTTTTGTCTCAGGAAGAAAAAATGTTGAGCATCCTGGTGCAGCACCGAGTCCGGAGCGGCGTCTCGGGCAACGTGGGCATGGAGGTGGACGGGCTGCCCTTCCACGGCACCCACGCCCAGATGATCCAGAAGCTGCTGGACGTCACCACGGGGCGCCAGTGACCACACCCAGCACACCGGTGGCGAGTACGGGACAGACGGCCACGTCCGGGGAGGAGTCCCTGAGGGCCTCTGTACCGGCCTTGCAAATGAGCACCAGCCCGGGAGCTGGCCTGGGACTCTGCATGCCACCTCGGGAGGGCATAGGGCAGGTGGGCCACGACCCTTCCTCTGGGCCTCCCAGTGTCTGTTTCTGTTTGTCAGGTGCCGGAGGCATTGCTTTCAATCACCCCTCCTTCACCTTAGCCTCTCAGGCCGCCCACGTGGGGTGCTCTGGCGGCCACACGGTAAGCAATAAAGTACCAGGCAGACCCAAGAGCCGTGAGAAGCCCCCATGCTAACCTTGAACAGTAAAATGCACAAATGTGACGTGCGTATCTATGCAACTCTGGGTCTTTACTCAAGGTTTACTCACTACCACAGCCAAGAAAATATACCTTTGCAATGCTCTCTTTTCAAACAGCACTTTGTTTACTTAGGCAAAAGATCCCCCCACCTTAACATTTCACACCATCACCCCCCCCTCACCTCCTGAGCCCCCACCTGGGAGCCTCCTCCTCCTCCACCTCCTCCTCATCTCATCGCCCCCACCCCCAACGCCCTGCCCGGAGCCGGATGCTTTGCCCTCCCTGCCCAGGGGGGAGGCGGGCAGCCACACTCCTGGAGCCGGGGCAGGTCAGGCTCTCTAGGACCTAAGTCGCTCACAGAGGCCTCCCGGACGACTCTAGCCAGCTTGTCCTCATCTCCTTCACAATCTCCCACTGCACATTTCCGGACAAAACCAGAAACGGAGTCACTGACCACATCCCTTTACACATACCTGTTGGACCAGCCCAGCAGTGTCTTGTGCTGGCTCATCCAGACGGGGGTGGGGAGGGGGCGGCTAGGGCCCCAGATGCTAACTGAGCCTGCTTAGTTTGTTCTTCTTTTTTTTAATTTAAATTCTTTAGTGTTGAAAGTATTACATATGTCTTCCTTTTCCCCCCATTGACCTCTCCCCGGCTGCTCCCACCCCCAGCACATGCCCTCACCCGGCTACTGTCTGCGTCCATTGGTTACACTGATAGGCATGCATACCAGCCCTTTGGCTGGTCTCTTACCCCGCCTCCCCTGCCTTCCCTCTGAGGTTTGACGGTCTATTTTATTTTTTTGAACACGTTTAGCTTGTTTCTTTATGGGGCATTGATTGGAAACAATGGAACCCATGCTGTAAAAACTCCCCCTAGTTGTACCCTCACCAGTAACCCCCAAGTGTATAGTAAGTGATTTGGGGTTCACTCCTGTGCTCCCCCCACAGGGGCGGGGCGGAGCCCCTGCCCAAACAAAGCTGGGATGGGGGGAGGATGGTCCAGACCTCCCTTTGCCCTTCTGCCAGGGATCCCCATGTCCAGTCTGTGCTCCTGCTGGTGTGGCATCAGGGCCTGGGCCCCCATTGTAATGAGTTCACAGTCCCTCCACCTGCAACTTACCCCAGCTCCCGGGACCCCCCCCCCCCCCCCCAGCGGTAAGCTTCCCTGGCCAGCTCTCCTCCAATGACAGTTTTTGCCCTGATTTGAGACAGCAGAGCTCCGTGTCACAGGGGATTTTGATAGGATTGCACCCTGCGTTTTTGAAACCTTGGTGGCTAGAAGAGAGAAACGTCACCGGTAAAGCTGCCGGCACTCTCTGACTCATGTGGGGGAGACACGAACGTGCCTTTGGTTTTGTAACAGGAATGGAGTTCTGTGCCAGTGTGGGGACGTCTGAGGCGTGGCTGTGGAACGGATTGTCTTCGCTGTGGGCCGAAGTTTATGGGGAGATGATTAAGCTGTTTGGGGAAAAGGCTCAGACCCGGTGGAGCCCAGAGAAGCCAGAGAGTAGGGGTCCTAGCTCTGGAGTGAGGCGTCTCAAGGCCCCTCTGCAGGGAGAGGCAGGCCCAAGGCCCTGCAGCCGGGGCCACGGTGTAAGGGAAGCCAGGAGAAGGCGCCGTAGCAGGGGCCGCCCAGGGACCACTGGCGCCCTGAGTTCTAGGATCCAGTTTTGATGCTTTTCCACAATATGGTTCCTGCTCAGGCCTTCAGTAAAGTTCTGTTCAGGTTTGTCCTGGTCTTGGCTGTGCTTTGGGGAAGGGGCTGTGTCCACGTGTGGAGTGGCGTGGCTGTAACCTGGAGAAGCTGGTTACCGGGGGATAAGAGGTGACCTTGTCCTTGCACGGTGGGGGTGGAGATGGGCTGGGGTCTCCACCAGGATAGACTCAGGGGCATGTGAGCATCCCTGGGCATTTCAAGGAATGCGGGTTTGGGGGATCCAGGTAGACAGTGTCTGGGATGCTCTGGGGGTGTTCAAGGGCAGGCACATTAAGGTGCCCATGCCCACACCCCTGCTGGTGGGGCTTGAAGGCAAGCAAACCGGCTAAGGGGGTCAGGACTCCTTAGCCCCCTGCCTGTCCCCTGGCCAAGTGGACCTCACTCAGCTGGGCCAGGCCGTTCCCTGCCTCTCCTCGCACAGGCCCTGCTGACCACCGGCCCTACCTCGTCCCGCCCCTGGCGTTCTTCTACTTTCTACCCATTCCATGTGGCTCCCATTGGCTCCACAATGAGATCAAACTCTCAGATTCAAAAGACCACAGCTCTGGGCAGGATGGAGAAGATGTGGCTTAACTGCAGTTCACATAAACTCGATCTCTGTCAGCAATGTGATGTCCTAGCCCCCAAAACAGTGCATCCATAGAAGCACAGTGAGGTAGGTAAATGGTCCCCTTCTCCTTGGAGCAGGTCAGACAGACTTAGTCTCACTTCCAATCCAAGCATCACCTTTGAAGAAGTGGCTTTTATAGGTAGGTAAGCGTTTAAACGCTATTAAGTGGAAGTGGTTTGAAGAGCTGTCTGTCAGAGACTAACAGGACGCTCGCCAATTCTGCTTTCTCTTCCTGCATACATAGGAAAACTACATTTCCCAGCCTCCTTTGCAGTTAGGTTGGGGCCCTGTGACTGGGATCTGGCCAATGGAATGTGAGTAGCAGAGATATCAACCACTTCCAGATTTGGCCATCAATCCTTCCCCTACCTGTGTGGATGAAAGGGGAGACCCCCCCCCCCTGCCCCCGGTCCTCACCCCCCGCCCCCCAAAGACCCTGGAACCTCTTGATATAACCTGAATCACTGCCATCACTCGGGAATACACTGTCAGGAAGCAGCCGCTCATGACTTCGCAGGAACCGGGGATAAACTTTTGTTTTAAGGCACCGTGGTTTGGCAGGTAAGTACTGCTATTCATCCAGCCTTGTCTAACGCACGCTTGGCTTAACACACTGCCTGTAGGGTCACATGGCTCCAGAGGCCAGAACTAAGGCCAGTGGGGACAGTGGTTCCACTTTGCCTCATCAGATTTTCTTCCCAACCTTGGAGTGACTTGTCTTGGGTAGCAGCAAATTAGTGTCATGGGTGGCATTTGTTGAAAAATTGGACCATCATTTTGGGGGACATACATGGGATAATTCACCGGTACATCCCAGCACTGATATTAATGTCTAATCTCATAGGGTCCTTCTGTTGAGTTGAAGCAAATGGACTTGAAGTCCCACCATTTCCCCAGAGCACTGGGCACCATTGTGACCCCCGGGAGATGGCCGCCAAAGACCGCTGTCTGGCCAGATGAGGTCCTGGAGACTGCGGGACCACCAGCTGTAAGCAGCAGTTTTTTCTGAAAAGCACTGACCCAAGATGGCCCGATTCTGGCTCTCCCTGGGTTGTACCGGTCAGAGGACAGCAGCAGATGGGGGTGTATTCTGTGCTGGAAACGTCTCCCACCCTTGTCTGGCCACCCTGCAGACCACTGTGTGTAAACAGGAAGATGAGCCTCCCCTTGCTCAGCATCTGGTGAAACAGGAAGTGGATGTCTTCTGCCACCTCCAGTCCATACCAGCTGGACCTTTCCCTCCGCCCATTCTCTCAGGAGAGAGAGGAATCCTAAGCGCCCACCATGTCCTCTGTCTGTTTGGAAGGAGGACTGACTCTCCCAAAACACTTCAGGACTCCGGGAATCTGACCCCGAGAGGGATTAAGCGACTAAAACTGAATGTACATGTTAATGGGATGAGTTAATCCTCGGTAATAAACACGGAGCCGGCCCCTACGGAGACGATGCTCTGGCCTGGCCAGCAGATGTGGCTTCCCCACCACACCCAGCGCGGAGGAGGACAGCCCGCGAGATGACTCCAACAGGCCTCTCTGCTTTGTAACCTTCCCCAGTGCGGGGCGGCCGGTCTGATCAGCCCTCCTCTCGGTGGGGAGCAGCTCTCAGCAGGGGTCAGGTGTCCAAAGACAGAGGAGTGATATTCTCCAAACCACAGGGCCGGGCTCTGTCCGCAAAGGGTAAGTCCCAGAGTGGATGTGCAACAAGCGCTGAAGGGCCGAAGACATGGATCTCAAGAGCAGGGAGAGAAGACCTACTTCACTTGAGGGCTCCATCCTCCCTGGACACTGCGGGGTGATCAAGGGCAACTCCCCCAATTGCCTTGTTCATGTTCCCTGTGAGCAAGTCAATCTCTCGACCTTCCCGACTCCACTGGGTGTTTCAAGGCCCCTCTAGACCCTCCTGGTGTGAGGAGACCCCCCTTCCCCACAAGGACTGCAGCACACGCCAGCTGGGGCTGGTTATTCTGTTTTATTTGCAGACTCACATTTGCTACATAAATCAATTGCGCAGCCCAACACACACACATACTTGGCATAAAAGAGAGGACGATACGAAAACACAATTCTTGATAGTAAACAGAATCGCCCTCAGCTCTCCCCAGTCCATCCTGGTGGGAACACTGGTGTTTAAGGTCAAACTATGGAATGAGGAGGCATGGAGGACTCAGCCGGTGCCATGGCCCCAGTAGGATCCCAGGCTGGGGCGGGCGGGCTTTTCTCGGTTGTGTGGCCATTTCAGCCACCTTCAGACCTTCAGGAAGGGGAAGAGAACCCTCCATAAGGAGCTGGGGCAGGTGCTGCCCAGTCAAAGCCAAGTGTAGCCCTGGGACCCCACTTCCCTAGGGCAATCCCACTTGGGCTACCTGCCTTTGGGCATCCTTGGCAAATAGAGGGGAGGGGATGGGGGGAGAAAGATCGAAGACGTTCTTCCTGGCCCTGCCTTTAGCAGATTCCATAGTTGTTCTAGTGGCACCAGCTTCCATCTCCCCATCCCTAGTCCCTCCCCAGACTTGAGCCCACCTGTCCCCTTGTGTGTGAGGGACTCAAATCCCAGGGACGTGAGAGCTGGCCCCAGCCACCGACCAGGCCACCTGAAGGGCTAGCATGTCTGTTAAAGTGGGCAGGTCCCTGGAGCAGGAGTAAGCTCTTCTGTTCTTGGTATGACTGCCAGGGCAGGGGCTCGACATGCCTGGCAGAGCTGCAGGGGCGCTGAGCCTTCCAGGACAGGACGGAAGGTGGCGGTCAGCACCCTGGGCGACATGTGGCCCACGGGCCCACTCTCACGCTCCAGGTGGCTGAGGTGGGCGATCTGGCCGAGCCGTGGAGAACAAAGGGGGCGAGGGGAGCCCAGGGACACCTCCTCTCTCCGTTACAGAGACTGAGAGATGCCAGAGAATGCATCTGTTTTGTTTTGTTGCATCTGAGAATTAGACATTCCCTTGTGGGTGCGGCAAGGGGCGGAGGCAGAGGCCGGGGTGGGCGTGGGGGACACTGCCAGTAGTCACGTGACCCTAGCCTCAGGGTCTTGGCACACAGCTGTCATGGAGACCCTGGCATTTTAAACATAGACACACACACACACACACCCAGGGCTGGTGCTCCCGGGCAGATGGAAGCAACACTGAAGCGGAGGAATCCGTGTGGGGAACGTGATTAGACGCCTGGGCTTTAGGCCTCTGTCCTGACACCTGTGCTTCAGAGCTGACTGTTTAAAGGACCACAGACATCGGCCTGGGAGCCCCAAGTCCTGTTTTCCATCAGCCCTGGAGCTTGGGAGACCTGCTAGGCTCTCCCGACTCAACGGTGTGCTGGGGTCTCCGCTCTGCGTGCCACTCCCGCACTGTCCCCCGCGCACACTACCAGCACCCCAGATGCTTCCCCACATTCCTGCTCCCCTCCAGCCTCCTGGCCCTGCTCCTCCTCCTTCCGAGCCCCTTGTGGGTGGGGCTAGTGTTCATGATGACAATGCAGCTTTGCTCACCTCCTTGGATGACACCGTTCGTTTGGACAGGAGTCCTCATGGCAGCAACGGCACTGGAAGGCCCTGGCCGGCGCACACCCAGTCCCCACCCTCCTCTCCCAACGCCCCTCTATGCACATCCTCTCACCCTGCACTCCCCCACCCCTGCTTCCCTTTGAAAACCTCCTGCAGGTGACAGTTCACCGTCTTCCTCCCGCCAGCAGCCCCGCCTGCAACAGAAGACAGGACTGCCGGGGCTCACCCCATTGGGCTCAGCAATGCACGCTCCCTGGAACAGAGAGGCCTTGCTCCAGCAGAAAGAGGCGCCTGCGCTTGGCAAAGCGTCGCCAGCCGGCCAGCAAGCTCAGACCTCACTTCACCCCACACATGGGTGCCTCTGGCTAGGCCAGCCCGGCGGGGGGCAACCCCTCCCCTTTCGGCGAGTTAGGGGTCTGGAAGGTCGACTGGAGCTTCCGTAACAACTCGGGCTCCTCGCTTTTCACCCCAGAGGCCTCGGGGGTGCCCAGCGGGTAGGCCTCCCGGGGCCCGCGGGTCCTGGAGCAGGTGAGGAGGGCGCGGCAGGCGGCGCGCAGGCGGGCCATGTCCCGGTGGGTGGTCTCGCTGACGAAGCAGTACAGCACGGGGTCGGCCACGCAGTTGAAGGTGGTGAGCAGCAGGGAGAAGTGGTAGGCGTTGAAGGCGCTCTGGGCGAACTGGCAGCTGGACTCCCAGAGGCTGCGCACGAGCAGCAGCACGTGGTAGGGCAGGAAGCAGGCCAGGAAGATGACCACGGTGCTGAGCACCAGCCGCTGGATCTGGTCCTTGCGGCTCTGCTGGGTGCCGTGGCTGCGGCGCACGGCCCGCAGGATGCCCCGGTAGGCGGCCAGCAGCAGGCAGAGCGGGAAGAGGAAGCCCACCAGGAAGCGGTAGTAGTTGATGTTGCGCTGCCAGGGCTCCAGCGGGTAGTGCTCGAAGCAGACACGGTGCTGGTCCTCGTCCTCCACCACCTCCGTGTGCAGGAGGAAGTACACGCTGGCCAGCAGCTCCTTGGCCCAGATGACCACGCTGACGCCCACGGCCGCCTTCAGGGTGCGGAACTGGTGGAAGCGGAAGGGATGGGCCACGGCCAGGTAGCGGTCGATGGAGATGCAGCAGAGGAAGCCCACGCTGATGTAGATGTTCTCGTAGAGGAGGATGCCGCACACCTGGCAGGACAGGTCGCCGTACGACCAGTTGTCGTGCTGCAGCACGTACTGCAGCCAGAAGGGCAGCGAGCAGATGTAGAAGAGGTCGGCCACGGTCAGGTTGAATAGGTACACGCCCAGCTCGTTCCGCGCCTTGATCTGCAGGTAGCCGAAGTAGAGGGACAGGCAGTTGGCCGGGAAGCCCACCACCAGCACGGTGACGTAGACCACGGGGGCCAGCGTCTGGTGGATGGTGTGGTCGATGGTACAGTTTGGGCGGGAGGTGTCCGCAGTGACGTTCCCCATCTTCGGGCCTGCGGGGGCCTCACCCCTCCTGGCTCAGGAAGTGGGCCTCTCCGCCGCCATGGCCTTCACAGGCTGCCCCTCCTTGGCGGTGGGTGAGCTTCTGAAAGTCAAAGGCGGGAAAGGCTTAGAAGAAGAGCGGCTGACATGTATAAAGCACCTACTGTGTGTCAGGCGCTGTTCTAAGTGCCTCACTTAATCTAGAGCGGTGGTTCCTAACCTGTGGGTCGCGACCCCTTTGGCGGTCGAACGACCCTTTCACAGGGGTCGCCTAAGACCATCCTGCATATCAGATATTTACATTACGATTCATAACAGTAGCAACATTACAGTTATGAAGTAGCAACGAAAATAATTTTTTTTTTTAATATATTTTATTGATTTTTTACAGAGAGGAAGGGAGAGAGATAGAGAGTTAGAAACATCGATGAGAGAGAAACATCGACCAGCTGCCTCCTGCACATCTCCTACTGGGGATGTGCCTGCAACCAAGGTACATGCCCTTGACCGGAATCGAACCTGGGACCTTTCAGTCCGCAGGCCGACGCTCTATCCACTGAGCCAAACCGGTTTCGGCAACGAAAATAATTTTATGGTTGGGTCACAACATGAGGAACTGTATTTAAAGGGCCAGAAGGTTGAGAACCACTGCTCTAGAGGATGATCCAGCCAACCAGCTCCACCTCCACTAGGACCTCTGAACGCAGTTTATGTCTCCCCATCTTCCTTCCCCGGCTGGTCCCTTATTTATGCTCCTGGTCACCACGGCACAGCCCATCCTGAGCCCAGCTCTCCAGGGAACAGCAAGGGCCCAGCCACTGTCTTCCTGCCTGCTCACAGGAATGGACCAGGTCAGTCAACATGGAGGCCACCGCCCCGCCTGGGGACCTCCCCGGGGAGCACGGGAGCGGCCCGGCCTTGCCCGCATCCCACGGCACTCTGGCCAGAAACGAAGGCTGAGCTTCCCTGAGCACTGCCTGGATTCCGGGGTGTTTGTCAGCGGGTGCTGACCCTCCGCTCCTCCACGGAGCTTGGGCACCCACATGGGAGACAGCGCAGGACCAGGCACTGACAGGCATGAGCACCAGGCCAAGGTCAGCGCTGACAAGTCATATGCCCTGTCTGAGCCCCAGTTTCCTCCTCTGTCGAGTGAGGATAGAAACGCCTGCCCTCGGGATCAGGATGAGGGCCACAGAGGACGACGGATGTCAGAGTGCGCGGCACTGTTTTTCTTGCCGCCGAGAGGCGGAGTCTTACATCAGCGAAAAGTTCCTATCGTTGAGAACTTAAAGAAAACCCTGCATAGACAAATACATTTGAATAAGATGGAATAACTTTTTTTGTTGTAAGCCTACTTTATAAATCAATATATCAAAGCCAAAGCTTTGAGCTTCTCTATTGATTTAACACTTCTGGTTCAGATGAAAAGTCTGGCTGTGTCTAAATCAGCATCTTTTTCAACTTTGTTCCCCCCACAATTACCCGCCCAAGGAGCCC
>NW_005871642.1:0-7421 GCF_000147115.1 Myotis lucifugus
TGTCCATTGGTTATGCTTATATGCATGCATATAAGTCCTTTGGTTGATCTCTCCCCCTTACCCCCACCCTCCCCTGCCCTCCCTCTGAGGTTTGATGGTTTGATCAATGCTTCTCTGTCTCTGGATCTGTTGTTGTTCATCAGTTTATGTTGTTCATTATAGTCCACAAATGAGTGAGATCATGTGATATTTATCTTTCTCTGACTGGCTTATTTTGCTTAGCATAATGCTCTCCAGGTTTTCCATGCTATTGCAAATGGTAGGAGTTCCTTCCTTTTTACAGCAGCATAGTATTCCATTGTGTAGATGTACCACAGTTTTTTAATCTACTCATCTGCTGATGGGCACTCAGACTGTTTCCAGATCTTAGCTATTATAAATTGTGCTGCTATGAACATAGGGGTGCATATATCCTTTCAGATTGGTGTTTGTAGTTTCTTAGGATATATTCCTAGAAGTGGGATCACTGGGTCAAATGGGAGTTCCATTTTTAATTTTTTGAGGAAACTCCATACTGTTTTTCACAGTGACTGCACTAGTCTGCATTCCCACCAGCAGTGCAAAGGGTTTCTTTTTCTCCACATCCTCGCCAGCATTTGTCATTTGTTGATTTGTTAATGATAGCCATTCTGACAGGTGTGGGATGGTACCTTATTGTCATTTTGATTTGCATCTCTTGGATGATTAGTGACTTTGAGCATGTTTTCATGTGTCTCTTGGCCTTCTGTATGTCCTCTTTCAAAAAGTATTTATTTAGGGCCGTTGCTCATTTTTTTGATTGGATTGTTTATCTTCCTTTTGTTAAGTTGTATGAGTTCCCTGTAAATGTTGGAGATTAAACCCTTGTCGGAGATAACATTGGCAAATATGTTCTCCCATGCAGTGGGCTTTCTTGTTGTTTTGTTGATGGTTTCTTTTGCTGTGCAGAAGCTTTTCATTTTGATGTAGTCCCATTTGTTTATTTCCATTGCCCTAGGAGCTATATTGGTGAAGATATTGCTTTGCCATATGTCTGAGATTTTGCTGCCTGTGGATTCCTCTAACATTTTTATGGTTTCCCATCTTATGTTTAAGTCCTTTATCCATTTTGAGTTTATTTTTGTGTATGGTGTAAGTTGGTGGTCTAGTTTCATTTTTTTTTGCATGTATCTGTCCAAATTTTCCAACACCATTTATTGAAGAGACTGTCTTGACTCTATTGTATGCTCTTGCCTTCTTTGTCAAATGTTAATTGAGCATAGTGGTTTGGGTTGATTTTTGTGTTCTCTATTCTATTCCATTGATCTATATGTCTATTCTTGTGCCAGTACCAGTCAATTTTGAGAACCGTAGCTTTGTAATACAGCTTGATATCTGGTATTGAGATCCCTCCTTCTTGGTTCTTCTTTCTCAGAATTGCTGCAGCAATTCGGGGTCTTTTTTTATTCCAGATGAATTTTTGGAGAGTTCGTTCTAGGTCTGTGAAATATGCCATTGGTATTTTAATGGGGAGTGCGTTGAATCTCTAGATTGCTTTGGGTAGTATGGACATTTTAATGATGTTGATTCTATCAGTCCATGAACACAGTATGTTCTTCCATCTGTTTATATCTTCCTCTATCTCTTTTTTCAGTGTCCTATAGTTTTCTGAGTACAGGTCTTTTACATCCTTAGTTAAGTGTATTCCTAGGTATCTTCATTTTTTTGGTGCAATGGTAAATGGGATTGTTTTTTTAATCTCTCTTTCTGTAAGTTCACTATCTCTATAATAAAGAGCCAGGGTGTAACGACCGTTACCATCAAAGCTCGACCAGACTGGAAGTCAGTGCTGGGTTGCGGTGGCTGCTGGTCGGCTGAGTCCGGCAGGTATCAGTCCAGGTCCCAGCTGTGCCGGGTGGGAACCAGTCCCGGGCGGGAGTCAGTCCCAGGTTGGAGTGGAAACCGTAAGAAATAGAAACAAGGCAGACCTATCCCTCCACATGGGGAGATATTGGCAGAAGAAGAGCAGGGAGCCAGAACTCCCACCATCTCATAACAATAATGAATACCCATCCCCTCCTCTGACACACACAGCTACAAACCTTAGGCCAAGTGGGGAGCCTGGACTTCTACTCTCTTCTTGAAATAATGAGGTGGCATCTCACCCTTCCCTTACCAGAGCAGTATCAAAGCAAAGCCAGATAACACAGGGTTAAAAAGACCCAGATTTTCATAATGCTCAAGATTTCTAGGTTTCAATTATCAAATTATTCATACAAAGAAGCAGAAAGATCTAAAACTGAATAAAAAAGATAACAGATACTAACACTGAGATAGTAGAGATGTCAGAGTTATTTGATGATAAGTTTAAAGCAGCCATCAAAACAATGTTTACATGAGTGATTTTGAACATCCTTAAATGGGAAAAATAGAAAGTTATGGCAAGTAAATAGAAAGTCTCAGCAAAGAAAATGAAGCTATAAAGAAGAACAAAATGAAAATTATAGTACAAAAGAATATAATAACTGAAATAAATAACTCAGTGAATAGGCTCACAGCACAATGGCTGGAACAGAGGAAACACTCAGGGAACTAGAAAATATAACAATAAAAATATCCAATGAGAATAGGGAGAACATGGGCTTGAAAACAATAACAGAAAAAGATCAGAACCACAGGAACCATTGGAGTCATAACAACAACACAAATAAATAAATAAAACTGTCACATTTGGAGTCCAGGAAGAAATTAAAGGAGATGTAGCTGAAAGAGTACTTAAAGAAATAATGGCTGAAAACTCTTCCAATTGGTCAAAAGACAGAAATCCTCAATTTTAAGAAGGTGAGGAAATACAAAATGAGATAAAACCAAAGATAGCAACACCCACATCATAGTCAAACTTCTGAAAAATAAAAACAAAGAAAAAATTCTTGAAAGTTCTGAATGACAAATAACACTTTATTTATAAGGAAAAAGTAATTCTATGACAATAGGTTTTCCATTAGAAACCACAAAGTCTAAAAATAAAAGAACTGTCAACAGAGTCCTATTTCCAGTGAAAATATCCTTCAGCAATATGGGGAAAATCACGGCACCTCAGGAAAGAGAACACAAATGTAAACAAGAATTGATAAAGAATAATATCCAAGGAGAAACCAAGATGGCGGCATAGGTAAACACCTAAAATTTCTGCCTCGCACAACCACTTCAAAAATACAACTAAAAGACAAAAGAGACATCATCCAGAACCACAGGAAGGCTGGCTGAGTGGAAATTCTACAACTAGAAGGAAAGAGAAAAGCACACTGAGACTCAGAGGAGGTGCAGAAGTAAAGTGCAGAGGTATGGAGGCTTGGGCGCGCGCGGAAAGGGGCTGGCAACTGAGGACACCAGTGTCTTTTTCAATCGGGAGGGAGGCACTAGCTCCCAACGGCCCTGGCTCCAGTTCTGGGTGAGTCTCTGGGGACCCAGACTCATACGGAGAGAAACTGGACTGTCTGACAGCGGGCAGAACTCGAGGGCGGCTTTCTCTCAGAGGTGCTTGCAGCGATTACCAGGACACTGAGATGCAGGGCCTCTTAGGGTAGGACCGAGGAACAGCCATAGCTACTTGCTCCGCCCTGTTGATTCCCTGAGACCCAGCCCCACCCAAGCTGTGCGCAGAGGCTTTTGCATATGAATGGGCTGGCCCTTTGCAATCTAAAATTACCTAACAAACTGCAGATGGGTCAGAAAGACCCAGAACATCCAAAAGAAGGCCGAAGGCCCCACAGCAGCTTGCTTCACAGCTGGGCCTCATCTGGGCACCTCCAAAACCCAAACAAGGAAGAGAAACCTGCAGATCTCTCTCCGTAGCTCCTGCTGGGTAGCCTCAGGCAGAGGCTAAATTAGCACCTCCTTAGAGATCCAAGAGCCAGTGCACCCAGTGGTCAGAGTGGGACCATCCAGATTACAACTCCTCAGATCCATAAGGGACACACTCAGGGGGCAGACTCAGTGAGCACCAAAGCCCCACTGAAGCAAGTCTTGCCCCAGAAGGGTGTCTCCAGCACAGAAGTTCTCCCACTGTAGACACAGCTGATTCTCACAGCCAATTGGCCTGGAGGTCAATTCCTCCCAGTGATACCTACAACAATCAAGGCTTAACTAAACAAGACTGTGCACACAGCCCACAAAGGGGTGCACCAAGAGTGTCCACCCCAGGTAATTGGGGAGGCTGAGCCACTGGGCCCTATAGGACACCTAGCACAGAAAGCCACTCTATCAACACAGGGAAGCATAAAAAATGCGGAGACAAAGAAACAGATCACAAATGACAGAAATGTGCCGAAGTCCATTTATTGTCTTCACTAGCTGAGTATAGACAGAGACCCCCAAAAGTTAGTAACCTTGAAGCCCTAGCAAAGGTCAGGGCTGTGCACCACCCAGTTAATCTAGATATTGGTAGCTGAAGCAACCTCCCTACCTTCTGTGAGTCATTCAAACCACCTTACCCTAGGGCTACCCCAGACAAACCACCTTACCCTAGGGCTACCCCACATCAAATAAAAGGTTGGAGTGGCCTGAGCTTCCCTGGAAGTCCTTCCAGACTTGCCCGCCTGGTCCCCCAATATTCCAAAATTATCTCGTGTCATTTCTCTCTCATTTGTGTGTGGCCCCTCTTTCAGATACCGAACTCTACTCCACGCAGAATGTGGAGGGAAACATACTCAACATTTGGTGCCCAACGGGTAATCTCGAAGTGAAGATTTCACTAGAGTGAGAAAAGGAAATTTCACCGAAAAGGTGTAGAAAACTCACTGAAAAAAGGTGAGGGGAATTCACCACACACAATGCCCAGGATCAACTTCAGAAGCCCGGGTCTGTAAGTAGACTGGGAACGTTTTCTTAACCAGGCTAATGGGGCAGGATTTGGCTTTAAAAAAGTAGATTCGGCTTTAAAAAGGTATATTTGGCTTTTAAAAAGTAAGAAAATTTATTATAGACTTTTGATTTGCATGTTTAAGGTGTTAAAAATTTTAGAAGATAATCTCTTATATTTTTTGCACGTTATTATAGAACATAACCCTTGGTTTCTTGAAAAAGGTACTCTTTTAGATCAGGCTGAAAAAAGAGTGCCATGGTCATCTTAATGTGTTTTCTGGTCCAAATTAAAATCTTAATTTGTATTTGGAATATAAAATCTGTAATAAGAAATGAAACCCTGCTGCTGAATCTCTCTCTGGTTTGGAGAAATTCAAAGGTGGCAGGAGAGGACAGAGCTTTCGGCTCGCCCACAAAAAGACTAGCTTTGTTTAAAAATTACCTGAGAACATGTCGGGAAGTGCAAAGTCTAGCCAAGGTCACCTTGGGTGCTAGCTATTACTTTGGAAAGCGAAAAAGGAAAAAATTTAAAATCTGTTTTTCTATTAAGCATGACTTTGGGAACAAATACGCCATCTGAGTCATTTGCTGAAACTTTCCCTAAAGCAGGATATGGGGGAAAGGAACAGGGAGCACATAGCGATCCAATATGGATGCCCCCTCCCCAAGTATTCTAATTTAAAGTCTCCTTCTCATAATTGAAAAGTTTTACAAAATTTAAAAAATGCGTCTGGGATTTCTGTTCATGTGTAAAGAGAAAACCTGGCTTGAAACTAATGCGCGCATTGTCCGATTTTTGGACATTTAGATAGAGTTTTGAGCTGGAGTCTCTTTACAACTGTACAAAATAAAACCCAAGACTGATTATTTCCTAAGAAAAATGGCGAATTTGACCCAAGGAAGAAATGCAGGCTGGTTTTAGCAACAAGATTGGTATTTTTCCATAATAAACTGATTTTTGAAATGTTAATGAAGCCTGTTCCAAAGTTAACTTTAAGACCTCCAAAAGAAAATTCAGTAAAATTGTCTCTGTTACAAAAAATTTGCTAAAGTAAATGCCTTAAAATAATTGGATTTGAATCTCAAGAATTATTAAAATTTCTTAAATATAAAAATCTAAGTAGCCCAGTAAAAAACCGGCCCTTTGTTAACTGAAAAGGCTAGCCAAACCTTTCTAATGGAGAAAGGGGCTAGTTGCTTCCCGCCTGTAGCAAATTCTTCAAGAATGTGGTCAATTTACATCAGATTGGTCCAGGGTAGGCCAAACCTGTTTTGCCAGGGAAAACAGTCCCCCCGCCCCAAGGCCAATTTTGAAACTTCCTGCTGGCAAGCAACCCGCAGGAAACAATGTAGCTGTAAGCTTGCTTTTTGACCTTCCCCAGAAGAAAAATTATGGTCGTTTTAAAATCAAGGGCTGGGCCACGCCTATTTGCCAGCTTCAAACGTGGTTCTCCAGAGGCGCTGGGAACTTAGGACCTTGGAGCTTACTGAATTCAAATGATAAAAGCTTATGTCTAGGTATTTTGAAGTGAAATAATGCTGAAATATTGCTAGAGGACAGAATTAAATCTGTTGGTTGATTATGTCTTGCATTTTTAAAGTTTATTCTTAAAAATATTACTGATTGAGAAATGCTGAATATTTGACTTGCAAGCTAAAAATTTAAGGTTCAAATTGTGAAAAATTGTGTAATTGAGGTAGCTAAATGCCTAAAGTATAGAGATTTATCTTTGAGAAAATAATTTTTGTTTTCTCTAAAATAATTAGAATTCAAAATATGTTGCTTATTGGTCTGATTAAAAAAGAGGATTAATTTTATGATCTCAACTAAAAATTTTTAATACAAACCAGTTGAAATTTAATTGATATTCTTTAAGATAATTATAAAAGGTATAAACAGCTAATGAGATTTCTGTTTGTCTGCAATATAATGTTGGCCATCTATCTTTTAGGGATTTTGGTTTGCTCTGTCAAAGAACAGTGTAGACAGCCACCACTTTGGGCTGTGTGACTTGGCAGCCGCCATGTCAGCCACATGGCTTGCTGCACCCCTGGGGCCACCATCTTGAAACAGCAAGGCCCCTCCCTCTGATTTAGTCAATCACAAAAGGAATGTTTGCTCACTGAGGCAGGATGGGATTTCAGGGGTGGAGCTTTAAGGCGGAATTTTACTACAGAAATGCGGATGAGGCAGAAAAGTGTGCTTGCCTCGCGGATTTATTTAATACTATTTTTAAGAAGATATTTATAATGCTTAATAAAGTTAGCAATCACGGTCTAAATATAATTTAAGTGATATGAAAGACCAATGTTTTGAGCAGTTGGCTTTATAAGGGCCGACAATAGAGCTCGTATTCCTGAAAAAGGCTAAGTCATTTTTCTAATCTCTTAAATCTAGAAAACCCTACTTTCCTTAAACTAAGGACAATTAAAGGTCATATGTTCCCTCCCTAAACAAAAGTTAAATAGCTTATGTCAAAGTATTTAAATGGGACTGATAGCAGTAATCCAATTTCTGTGATCCCAGCCGAAATTTTAAAACCAGTTTAAATTTAATTGATATCTCTTAATAATTATAAGAAGTATATAATTCTTAAATC
>NW_005871642.1:7521-45865 GCF_000147115.1 Myotis lucifugus
TGATGGTCTTTCAAGTTGGATTTCAAAACTATAACCAAGGAATGACTTTGAGAAATTTCACGGGCCCTAAAATGTTTTCAAAAGTTTATTCTCTCTTTTTAAAGGATTTTTTAATTTAGCCAAATTTAATATACTTGAAATCACATGGAAAGCTTTATCAAATAAAAATTAATAAATATATTTTAAGTTTTTACCTCTGAGGAAGAGCAAAACAAGTTATTTTGTTTAATATTTCTTAAAATACAGCAGTGGAATTTCAAGATGTAATTTGAAGTAACAAAAGTTCCTTGCTGCTGCATTTTAAATTAGGCTGGAGGTGGGGAAGCGTTTGCCCCTTGTGAATCAGAAGTTTACTAAATACTAAATCTACTTGCTTCGCTTTGCCTTTTTTTAAAAAAAATACTTACTTAAATTACTATCCTAGTAAGCAATTGAATCCTAGTAAAGTAAATTCTTCTAAAAAGGTTACTGAAGGCTTCCCATGATTCCTCTGTATATGCAAATAAGCCAAAGCGAATACTCTTTAAAAATACATTTACAGATTGTTCTTAAAATACTAAATCTGACAATAATTACAGTCACCATAAATGAAAAATCACTTGAAATATATGGCTTTGCGGCAGTATTTGTTAAAATCTCAAAAGGCAACCATGTTTCTTACATTTGTTGCTTGTGTGAGAAAGAAGTGTCTGGAAGGAAATAAAAAGAGGTTTCCTTCAGATGTCTAACTAAAATTAAAAATCAATATATTGGGCCTCATAAGCTAAAGTAAATAATTTGTTTTGCCTCCTTAAACAAAGTTTATGTAAATTTATCTGAAGACTAATACCAGAAATTTAATGTCATTTACTGTCCATAACTTAGGACAAGTAAAGTTAAAAGAATAAATGTTATTTCAGACTGATATAAATTGGCAAATTGGGTTAAGTGGATATTCAGGGGAACTTAGCTATCACCTATTAAAAGATAAACTACTACAATTTTTATATAAGACCTCCATCATTATACCAAAAAATACTAGGCAGGAACCAATTCCTGGAGCTTTAACTGTTTTTACTGATGGGTCATCTAATGGGAAAGCTGCCTAGCATACTCTAAATTCTGACCGAGTCATACTGACCAGTCATACTTCTGTGCAAAGAATTGAATTAGAAGCTATTAAGGCTGCATTGCAAGATTTCCAACAGCCTATTAATATAATTTCTGATTCCTCTTATGCTTTGGGCCTAGTAAGCAGAATTGAAACTGCCCGGTTGAAATGGCTTAGTGACCAAAATTTATTCTTACTGTTTAAAAAGGTTCAGCAGATTGTGCAGCAGAGAAAATACCCTTTTTATATCACTCATATCAGGGCTCACAGTGTATTACCTGGCCCACTAACTAAGAGAAATGCACATGCTGATCAATTGGTAGCTTTATTAAAAGAAGCTTCAGAATCTCATCAGCTTTTACATCAGCCTACTAAAATGTTGTCCAAACAATTCTCAATCTCTCGACAGAAAGCATAACAGATTATCAAGGAATGTCCCACTTGCATGTTACATCTACCTCAAGGGCCTAATACAGGAGTCAACCCTAGAGGTTTGCTAAGGGACCATATCTGGCAAATGGATGTAACACATTATACTCCTTTTGGACGTCTTGGGGCATTGCATGTCTCTGTAGATACCTTTTCAAAAGTCCTATGGGCTACTGCATCTACAGGAGAAACGGAAAAACGGGTTTTTAATCATTGCCTAGCTGCTTTTGCTGTCATGGGAATTCCAAAGATTATTCTGAAATCTCAACTAGAAAAACAAAAAGGAGGGATGATGGAGAAATCACCTTTGGGTAGGCTGCACCAAGCTTTAATTACTCTAAATTTTTTCACTTGTGATGCTGATGGAAAGACACCTATGGAGCTACATTGGTGTCAGAATAAAACAAAAGAAAATGGTCTAGTTAAATGGAAGGATCCCGAATCTGGTTTATGGAAGGGACCTGACCCATTATTAACCTTTGGCAGAGGGTACGCTTGTATATTCCCAGAGAATTTTTCCAAACCCGTATGGATTCCTGCTAGAAATATTAAACTGCATCAGGGATCCAAGAGAGAATTTAGCCAGACTGAGGACCTTGCACCTGGAGCCATAACATGCAGCTGCAGGCAATCAACCATCTCAGCCACAGAGAGCAGCGACTCCAAGCAGTCCACTGAAGATGAGGAGCAGGAGGAGGACAAGTCGGACAACCAACAGCCCAGAGACCACCTGGGGCACAGTAAAGTGAAGTGTGGTAACAATTATTTTGGGTTAAAACTGTAAGTTTCATACTGGTCTTAAAAGGCACATTTTTCCTTTACCTGGGAAGGACAACACAGCTATCCCAAGGTCAGAAGGCTCCAGTTAACGTGTCAACTCAGTGTTCTGGAGACCCAAAACTGTAATTTAGATAACATGCCTAAGTTTAACCTAGGTTACCCAAGGACTCTAGATAATGTGTTTACCCAAAACTGTAATTTAGATAGCATGCTGTCTCTGCTTCTGTAAATTGCTTTTCTTTTCTTTTTTTTGCAAACTAGGTTCCTCATTCCAAACCTTGAGACAGCCAGTTTAAAATTAAGTTGTCATGACCTAGAGCAAAGAATATTCTTACATGGTATTATTCTACAAGTTTCATTAATAATTTTTGATGCTTTACAACAGTATATTGTGTATTTATCTCAAACAAACTTACAAATTAATTCTTTGAATGTTTTAAGGACAAGAAGGGATTTATTCCCTTCCACTGTGTGGAAGGCCCCCTGGGAAAGCACTTAAGCATTCTGTATTGACCTCTCTTGACCTTTTTGCCAAGAAGATTCCCTCTTCTCACAATCCAATTGTCTACACCTGTTATCTGAGTTCTCCATTCAAGCTGAGATCATGAAAGATGGTACCATGGATCTGTCTCTTGCCCAATTGCATAAGCTGGGCCCTCTCTGGAGAAGAAACCTGGGTTCCCCATGATCAATGCCAGGGCCCCACCAGCAGGCGAGGGGATCCAAAGGCAGTTGCTGGGCATGGAGGCCATAGGGGCATAGGCTAACAAGGAGACAGAACTGAACCTCACATCACCCTGCTTGGCCCTGGAGGATGGCTGGTTAGTCAAAGACGGGTAAGATTCCTCAGGGAGGAACGACCTAAGACAGGCACAGTTGAGGGGCCAGTAGAAGAGAACTTGGGGTTCAAAAGAGGTGGGACACAGATCCTCAACCCCCCAATTGTGCAGGGGCTTGAACACTCACCCCTTCTGAGGAAGGTCTCCTGTCCCTGTTATGCCCAGATTTCAGGATCCCCAAGAAACCACATCAGGGAGCCAGCCAGTCCAATGCAAAAGCATAAGAGTCTTTATTCGAGCTAGCTCGGCTCCCCCACCTTGCCGATGCAGCGACAGGAAGCAGAGAGAGAAAACTCTGTATGGAGACGTGTTTTATAGGGGGTTGGAGTAAGGGGAGGAGAAAGGACTGTGCTCTGCCGATTGGTCAGGAGCAAGTGGGTGCCTTGTTCCTGGGTGTGGCTAGCAGAGGCTTAGACTTCCGGGAAGAAGCTCCTTGCCAAGCACGTGGCCAAGGTAAGATGGAGGGCGTAGCCTTCACCCTGGGGCAAGATGGAGGGCCTAGCCCTCCCCCTTTCATTACCCCCTTTGTCTTGAAACTTCCGGCTCAATCATGAGAGGGACTGCATTTCTATTCCACCGTTGCTAGAGGCCCGATCTGGGCACACAGAACTGTCAACTGAACTATCCCTATATGCTTAACAAATGGTCCCGTGGAAGGGAAAGAAACCATTTTAGCTTTAACAACTTCTATTGAAATAGGATTTTTCTTCTTAAAATTCCTCCATGGCTATCAAAAAAACCAAATCAAGATTAATTTATCTACTGTATTCAATTTGGCCTGATGTTTGCATAAACACAACAAGAATGGTAACCGACCACCTTTGCTGGAATCTCATGGTTGAATCTTAATGTGCCCCATAGGGCCAGGAAGCCAAGCCATCCAGCTGCCATCAGGTCCGCCTGCAGTATCTGCTGAGTTAGGTGAATCCCTCACCTGTAGCAACTCCACCTGAGCCCACGCTCTAGGCTTTAAGGCCCATCTCAGTAGCCCTCCTACTTGTTGCGGCCCAGAGTGTGTGGGGGTTCCGCAGGGACGCAGAGGCATCTTTACTGCTCCCCTTCTACTCTGACCAACTGCCAGTGATGGTAGGGCATGGGCCTGATGCTCCAGCACCAGCCATCTTCAGGGCTCCCAAGCAGGAAACCAGGCTTTCTTCGTGGCATTTTTACTGGCTTCAAGTCTTTAGAGCTCAGACAGGGCTCTTTAAAACATGATACTCCAGTCAAAGTTTTCCATTAATAAAACCACTATTAGAAACCGGTCTTATTGAATCTATGCAAAGAGATGTATTGCCATGATTTATTTATCATTGCCAGATTTCGGAGGAATTACATAAGGAGAAAAACGTACTGATCTACTCTAAGATTTTCTGACTTTCCTTGCTAATTCCTTTTCATGGATTTAAAACAAAACAGCAACTGTTGGTATAAAACTTTCTTTCTATGCATAACCATGCCTTAGACCTTCTATTCTAAATAGGCCTTTTCCAGCTTACTACCCCTGACATGGGCATGGTGACTCAGGCCTGCAAGACAGTATTACAGGCTGCCAACTGTTAGCTGTCTCTCAACAGAGACCAAAACCTGATGGGCACCGTTCCTGCCCATTTGGGCACCTGCCCTCTTGGCAGCTAGCCATCCTTTACTTTTGGGGGTCACCCCACATAATTCCCTTCCAGGACAGCCAGCACACATTCAAACCTGCAAGAGAATTAAAGGTCAATATAACACATCAATACAATGAAACATAATACAGGCATCATGGCCGCTTCAGGCAGCCAAATCTTCCGCTACTAAACATGTGATACTAAAGTCTATTCCTGATCTTCCTATGAATTGTCCTTGTCTTTTTGGAGCCATGTCCATGAAGACGCAGGCATTATCTAAGTCTATTACACAGTATTGTGGGAGCTACTGGCAGCAGGAGTGATTGCGTGCAATGTTACCAGCATCAGGCAGGTCAAGCACGCCGTAGCAGGTTGCGTTGATCTCGATCGACGCTCCATTTGGTGACGAAGTCTTTCCGGATCACGGATGGGTCCGCTGACCGGACGTGAGTGTGATGGACCCAGGTTGCGACGCCGTCTACCTTGAGAGCGGTGGGGGTCGTCAGCACCACAGTGTAGGGACCCTTCCAATGTGGCTCCTGGCGGTGCCTTCTGATGTAGACCCAATCTCCTGGTCTGTGCTGATGAGGAGTTGGGGTTGGGCCTGTCTCGTAGATGGCACGGAGGCGCAGCCAAATGTCCTCGTGCACCCTCTGGAGCCCTCTCAAGGAAAGAGACAGTTCTTGCAGCAAGAAAGTCAGCTTTAAGGTTAGGAATGATAGGGGGTGGCCTGCCAAACATGATAGAAGAGCCACCCAGTCCCCGCCAGTTTCCATGGTTCCTTTCTACCAGTTCCCTTTGTGGCAGAGCAGCAACCAGGCCTCTTTCAAGGGAGTGCGCTAGGAGTGGGTATCAGCCCCTCCTTTGCTAGCAGCAACAGGTACCAAACCCTTTCAGTACATTTGACCAGCTTCATTCCTGCCTATCTTTACAGATTCCAAGGCCTATTGTCTTCCTTTAATCAGTAAGCCAAATGGCACTGGCCTGTATTATCTAATTCAGCACAGGCAGGGGGAAGGGCCCATTAAATCTTTGCCTTGAGGAACTGTGAGCCCCACCCTTAAATGTCCCAATCAGACTAGAAAAGCCACAAATACCTTTTTAAATTTACACGAGAATTCCAAAATCCCAACCCAGCACAGAATATCACATAGCAAATCAAAGTTCCCAGCAAACAAACAGAGATGCTTATAAACATCAAATAAACATTTATACTTACACCTTTTCAGTGAACAAGTATTTTTACAGTCTTGGGCTCTTGAGCAGATAACAGGAACACTGCCCAAGTCCCCTGATGGGGGCCTGACAGGAACAGATGTGGGGGCCTTTCCCACATCCCAGGACAGGATTTTTGACCTATGTCTTATTCAGATAGAAATGGTTTTCATCACAAACAAACAAACAAATCCAAAACCAAAAACCAAGAAAACCAAGGCCAGAAGTACCCTCTGATGTTTCAGGGGTACCAAAGAAGGAGAAGTTAGGCCGCGTCCAGCCCTTCAACATTTCTTTCCTCCCATCACACCAAAGCCATGCTTTTCAGTTAGTTAGAACTTTTAGCCTTAATTTTTAGGTGACATGTAAATAATTAACATTCCTCAGATTAACAATACATTCAAATTTAACAACAGGATACATATTTAAGCAATAAGGACAGATCAATTTACAGAAGCAGAGACAGCATGCAATCTAAACCACAGCTGTGGTCAAACACATTATCTAGAGTCCTTGGGTAACCTAGGTTAAACTTAGGCATATCCTGGGTCTCCCGAACACTGAGTTGCAAGTTAGCTGGAGCCCTCCCGACCCTGGGACAGCTGCACTGTCCCTCCCAGGCAAAGGAAAAATATGCCCTTGAAGATCAGTATGAAACCACAGTTTCTATCTGACTTTAGAAATTGGTTTACTGCTATCAGTCCCTTTTAAAGACTTTGACATAACCTTTAATTGTCCTTAGTTTAAGGAAAGCAGGGTTTTCTAGATTTAAGAGATTAGGTTAAAAATAAATCCGCGAAGCAAGCACACTTGCAGCCCCATAAAACTTTGCCTCAAAGCTCCACCCCTGACTAAATCAGAGGGAGGGGCCTTTGCTGTTTCAAGATGGCGGCCCCCAGGGGAGCGGCAAACCATGCGGCCAACATGGCAGCTGCCAAGTCATGCAGCCCAAAATGGTGGCTGTACCAATAAGCAAAGGCATTTAGTTACCACAATAACACAATTCTTCCCAATTAAATCCGAACATTTCTTTGTCAGATTCATCTCTGCCATTTTTAAGGCCAAAACAGTCTCAGATTTTTATTCTGTACACAGCAAAAGGTCAAGTTCAGCTCAAAACTATGCGCACTCGTTTTTAAACTGGCCTTTTCCCCTTACATGTGCACAGAAATCTCGGATGCATTTTAAAACTTTTACATTTAACTTCTATCATCTAGCTGGGGCGATCTCCACGGGAAGGGCCCGGCTCGTGTCCAGAGTCGCCGCTGCCGCTGGCCCCCCAGGTGTCCGGCCCACAGGCTCCGCAGGGGACCTTCGCCCGGACCCGACGCCGCCGGGGGCCTCGCTGCTCCCACCTCCCGCAAGTGACCCGCCGGCCTTGCCCCCCGCGCTCCGCCCAGCTCCGCTCGCTCGCCACACACCTGGGGGCCGACGCCCGCCCACCACCGCCACCACAGCCGAGCCACCTGGGCCCGCGGCGCGTCCGGACTCTGGGGCAAGGGCTGTGCTCGCCCGCGAGCCGCGCTCCTGCACACCTGCTCCGGGCGCCCGGCGCCCTGACTGCACAGCAAGCGGCCTCTATGCGCCGGCCTCAGCTTCCGCATCCAGGCAGCTCCCAGGCGGGCAGGCGCATCCTCTCCTGCGTCCCGAGGCACAGTGATCCCTGCTCACCTTCCCTGCCCGGGAGGCACGCGGGTGGGCGGCGGGCAAGGAGCGAGCGGCAAGCCGAGGCGAGCGGGGACCCCTCCCCTGCCTCTACACTCACATACTTTCACCAGACATTCATTCAGAGTTTAAACAATCCATTCAATTCCTAACAACTTCCCAACTTCTGAGGGAGCTCTAAAGCCTCCCCCAATCTCCTTGAAATGATCAATCACAATACCCAAAGGAGCAGTCTGAGTCCGTCCCATAACATCCGTCCAGTAAGTCCACAGAAAACAGAAAAACACAGACACAGACAAACAGGGCCCCAAAGAACAGCCTTCCAACTCCATGGAAGCAACTAGACGATGGCCTTACGCCAAACCGGCGGGAGCGACCCGCCTCGTCTCAAATCCGCGAGAGGAAACCACATCCCTCCTGAGGGGAATACACATTCCTCAAATCCGTGAGGAGAATACACATCCCTCAAATCCGTGAGGGGGATACACATCCCTCGTGGGGAGCAGAACGTCTTCTAACTCTCCCCCACCTGTGGTCTTTCACGGTGCGTCCGCCTAGACCCCTCAGGCACATACAGATTCCAGAAACGAGCTCACACAGAACAGAACACACAACACACAGACACTTACCACGGCCAGTCAGACTCTACGGATTGGGGGGTCCCTACATGGTCTTGGGAATCCCGGAAGAGCCCCCAAATGTTATGCCCAGATTTCAGGATCCCCAAGAAACCACATCAGGGAGCCAGCCAGTCCGATGCAAAAGCATAAGAGTCTTTATTCGAGCTAGCTCGGCTCCCCCACCTTGCCGACGCAGCAACAGGAAGCAGAGAGAGAAAACTCTGTATGGAGACGGGTTTTATAGGGGGTTGGAGTAAGGGGAGGAGAAAGGACTGTGCTCTGCCGATTGGCCAGGAGCAAGTCGGTGTCTTGTTCCTGGGTGTGGCTAGCAGAGGCTTAGACTTCCGGGAAGAAGCTCCTTGCCAAGCACGTGGCCAAGGTAAGATGGAGGGCGTAGCCCTTACCCTGGGGCAAGATGAAGGGCTTAGCCCTTACCCTGGGGCAAGATGGAGGGCCTAGCCCTCGCCCTTTCAGTCCCCATGGCTGCTTCTCGCTTCCCCTGCCCAGCCCCGATTGGGAACCAAATAACAAAAGAGACTTGGTCCAGCTGAAATCAGTATCCAGATAAACGGAGGCTTGGCTAACTGACCCTATATCTAAATCTAGCCTAACAACAGGAATGCTCAGGCCTCCTCAAGGATGTAAGGTGATCCTTTCCATTAATATTTATAGTGTAAATTAAGATTATTGTTAGAGTATTAAATTTGACAGTAAAATAGTTGTCAAGTTTTCAAATTAATTAAATTTGGCTAATTTGAAATAAGTAATTATTCAAAAAGTATTAACCAAAATTTTCATTTCATGCAGAGATGGAGATGGTGAAGACGCCTTGCCATGCTAGCAGTCAGCAGCTGTGTGTCGCTGCAGGGTGCCCAGGACCAAACCAGAGAGGACTGGACCTGCATTACCACCATTTGTCCACCATCCAGAACCAGCATTTCATTGCTGGCACGTATACATGAACTGTCGGACATTGAAACTCGGACTCAGAACTGTTGGACATTGAAATTGGGACTTGTTCTTATATTTCTAGTCTACAGATACTTGATTTTTTAAAGAAAAAATAAGGGGGAGATGCCGAAGTCCATTTATTGTCTTCACTAGCTGAGTATAGACAGAGACCCCCAAAAGTTAGTAACCTTGAAGCCCTAGCAAAGGTCAGGGCTGTGCACCACCCAGTTAATCTAGATATTGGTAGCTGAAGCAACCTCCCTACCTTCTGTGAGTCATTCAAACCACCTTACCCTAGGGCTACCCCAGACAAACCACCTTACCCCAGGGCTACCCCAGACAAACCACCTTACCCTAGGGCTACCCCAGATCAAATAAAAGGTTGGAGTGGCCTGAGCTTCGGTGGAAGTCCTTCCGGACTTGCCTGCCTGGTCCCCCAATATTCCAAAATTATCTCATGTCATTTCTCTCTCATTTGTGTGCGGCCCCTCTTTCAGATACCGAAACCTACTCGATGCAGAACGTGGAGGGAAACTTACTCAACAGAAATGGAGGAAAGCAAACTACTGGATATAGAGTTCAAAACCACGGTTATAAAGTTTTTCAAGAATTTTCTAGAAACTGCTGATAAATTTAGGGAGACCCTCGAGGATATGAAAAAGGACCAACTAGAAATTAAGCATACACTGACTGAAATAAAGAATAATATACAGAGATCCAACAGCAGACAAGAGGATCCCAAGAATCAAGTCAAAGATTTGAAATATGAAGAAGTAAAAAACACCCAACCGGAAAAGCAAAAAGAAAAAAGAATCCAAAAATATCAAGATAGTGTAAGGAGCCTCTGGGACAGCTTCAAGCTTACCAACATCCGAATTATAGGGGTGCCAGAAGAAAAGAGAGAGCAAGATATTAAAAACCTATTTGAAGAAATAATGACAGAAAACTTCCCCTACCTGGTGAAAGAAATAGACTTACAAGTCCAGGAAGCGCAGAGAACCCCAAAAAAAGGAATCCAAAGAGGACCACACCAAGACACATCATAATTAAAATGCCAAGAGCAAAAGACAAAGAGAGAATCTTAAAAGCAGCAAGAGGAAAAAAGTCAGTTACCTACAAGGGAGTACCCATATGACTGTCAGCTGATTTCTCAACAGAAACTATGCAGGCCAGAAGGGAGTGGCAAGAAATATTCAAAGTGATGAATACCAAGAACCTACAACCAAGACTACTTTATCCAGCAAAGTTATCATTCATAATTGAAGGTCAGATAAAGAGCTTCACTGATAAGAAAAAGCTAAAGGAGTTCATCACCATGAAACCAGTATTATATGAAATGCTGAAAGGTATTCTTTAAGAAGAGGAAGAAGAAAAAGGTAAAGATAAAAATTATGAACAACAAATACATATCTGTCAACAAGTGAATCTAAAAATCAAGTGAATAAAAGACCTGATGAACAGAGTAAACTGGTGAACATAATAGAATCAGGGGCATAGAAAGGGAGTGGACTGACAATTCTCAGGGGGGAAAGTGATGTGGGGGATGCGGGAAGAGACTGGACAAAAATCGTATACCTATGGATGAAGACGGGGGGCGGGGTAAGGGCAGAGGGTGGGGTGGGAACTGGGTGGAGGGGAGCTATGGGGGGATAAAAGAAGAACAACTGTAATAATCTGAACAATAAAGATTTATTTAAAAAAAGAATAATATCCAAATCTCAAAAAATATATGAAATATATTCAATATCATCTCTCCAGGTAAACTCAAATTTATTCCTCCATTACTTACTTACCTGGATAGCTAAAATTAAATAGGTTTATAATATTAATTATTGGCAAGTATCTGCAGGATCTGGAACTCTCATTCACTGCAGGTGGTTGTATAACTTAGATAAAAGGATGCTAAACTGTATCTACTAAAACTAAACATATGCCTACAGCGTGAGTCATTAAATTTACTGCTTTTATATATCCAAAAGACATGAGCATATAGGTCCTCAAAATCATATGTGAAAGGATGCTTAGCGTATCTTTATTCACAATATTTTCAAATTAGAAACAACTTACAAATCTGCTTACAGGAAAATGGAAGAGTGGTAGTAAATTCAAATAATAAAATACTACACACCTACAAAAAAAAGAGAATAAAATCCTGATATGAAGAACACTATGGGTTAATTTCATAGATTTTATGTTGAGCAAAAGAAGTGAGACAAATGAGAATACATCATATAAATCCACTGATAGGAATTTCATGAACTGATGGTACTATCAATGATTATAAAGGTCAGAAAATTAAGAAATTCTGAGGGTAGTAGTCAGAAAGGGGGATGAAAGAAACTTCTAAAATCTTGAAAAAGATTCTACATCTTATATTGGGTGTTACATATGTAAACAAGTTTGATCTCTACATTTATGTTTCATGCACAGGTGGAGTTAAATATAAGTGTTTTCTAGCACTGAAAGTTGCTTATTATTTGAGCTTGGGTTCCTCAACTTTCAGAGTCCATGCTAATCTCCATTATGTCATATTACCATCTGAAGATAAATAGTGCCATCAAGATCTAATTCTAGCCCTAACCGGTTTGGCTCAATGGATAGAGCATCGGCCTGCGGACTCAAGGGTCCCAGGTTTGATTCCGGTCAAGGGCATGTACCTTGGTTGCAGACTCATACCCAGTAGGGAGTGTGCAGAAGGCAGCTGATCGATGTTTCTCTCTCATGGATGTTTCTAACTCTCTATCCCTCTCCCTTCCTCTCTGTAAGAAATCAATAAAATATATTTCTTAAAAAAAAAAAAGATCTAATTCTACAGCTCAGTAGCCCTGAAAAATGAGAGGATTTATCCTGATTAAGAACTCTGAAGAAATCATACTAACAATTCAATATAATTCACCAAATATTCTGCAAAAAATATCATCTCAAATGGAGTACCATTTATGATTCCATAATTGAAATTTAAGAGGAAGTAAAAGAGTAGGTCTTTTGTTATTCTCATAGTTTGTTGACTCAGTAGCAATACTGATAAACTATTGAAAAAGTAGGTGTTTGCCCTGACTGGTTTGGCTCAGCGGATAGAGCGTCAGCCTGCAGACTCAAGGGTCCCGGGTTCGATTCCGGTCAAGGGCATGTACCTTGGTTGCGGGCACATCCCCAGTAGGGGGCGTGCAAGAGGCAGCTGATTGATGTTTCTCTCTCGTCAATGTTTCTAACTCTCTATCCCTCTCCCTCTCTGTAAAAAATCAATAAAATATATTTTTTTTTAAAAAAGAAAAAAAAAGAAGAAAAAGTAGGTGTTTATTTTTTCTACAAATATTTAAATTGTTTGGGTAATACCAAAAGACTGTAAATTTTTAGCCTAAACATACTTTAATATATTTTTACTGTTAATTTTAGAGAGGAAGGGAGAGGGAGAGAAAGATAGAAATATCAATGATGAGAGAGAATCATTGATCGGCTTTCTCCTGCATACCCCACACTAGGCCTCTAGTTGGTGTATAAAAATGACATAGATTTCTGGGCATTAATTTTGCATCCTGCTACATTGCCGAATTCATTTATTAAGTCTAGTAGTTTTTTGATGGAGTCTTTAGGATTTTCTATGTACAATATCATGCCATCTGGGAATAATGACAGTTTTACTTCTTCTTTTCCAATTTGGATGATACCTTTTATTTCTTCTTCTTGTCTAATTACTATGGTTAGCACTTCCAGTACTATGTTGAACATAAGTGGTGAAAGTGGGCATCCCTGTCCTTTTTTTTCCCCTGTCTTTTTTTTTTTTTATAAAGATGTTATAATGGTGTACTTTGCACCATTATTTCTACTTTTATTTTTTTAAATACATTTTTATTGATTTTCAGCGAGGAAGGGAAAGGGAGAGAGAGAGAGATAGAAACATCAATGACGAGAGAGTATAATTGATCGGCTGCCTCCTGCACACTCCCTATTGGGGATTGAGCGCTCAACCTGTGCACGTGCCCTTGACCGGAGTCGAACCCAGGACCCTTCAGTCCACAGGCTGACGCTCTATCCACTGAGCCAAACCAGCTAGAGCTGGGCATCCTTGTCTTGTTCCTGTTCCTAGGTGAAATGTTATTAGTTTTTGCCCATTGAGTATGATGTTGGCTGTAGGTTTGTCTTACAAGGCTTTTATTATGTTGAGGTATGATCCATCTATTCCCACTTTGCTGAGGGTTTTTATCAAGAAAGGGTGTTGGATTTTGTCCAATGCTTTTTCTACATCAATTGATATGACTATGTGATTTTTATCTCTCAGTTTGTTTATATGATGTATCACTTTTATTGATTTGCGGATATTGTACCATCCTTGCATCCCTGGGATAAATCCTACTTAGTTATAGTGTATAATCTTTCTGATTTAATGCTGGATCCGATTTGCTAGAATTTTGTTGAGGATTTTGGCATCTATGTTCATGAGGGATATTGGCCTGTAATTCTCTTTCTTTGTGTTGTTTTCCCTGGTTTTGGTATTAGTGTAATGCTGGCTTCATAGAATGATCTTGGAAGTGCTCCTTCCTCTTGAATTTTTTGCAATAGTCTGAGGAGTGTAGGTTTTAGTTCTTTGAAGGTTGATAAAACTCCCCTGTCCTGTGAAGCCGTCTGACCCAGGCTTTTGTTTGCTGGAAGCTTTTTGATGACTGCTTCAATTTCCTCCATAGTTATCAGCCTATTGGGATTTTTAGATTCTTCCTGATTGAGTTTTGGAAGGTTGTATTATTCTAGGAATATGTCCATTTCCTCTAGGTTGTCTAGTTTGTTGGAAGGGAGTTGTTCATAGTATTTTTTTTATAATCCTTTGTATTTCTGTGGAGTCTGTTTTTATTTCGCCTCTTTCATTTCTCATTTTGTTTATTTGGGTCCTCTCTCTTTGCTTCTTGGCGAGCTTGGCTAGAGATTCATCAATCTTGTTCATCCTTTCAAAGAACTAGCTCTTGTTTTCATTGATCTTTTGCATTTTTTTTGGTCTCTATGTCCTTTATTTTTGTTCTGATCTTTATTATCTCTTTCCTTCTGCTCACTCTGGGCTTTTCTTTTTAAAAAAATCATTTATCCATTCTCAGCTATTTTTTTACATGCAATAAACCTTAATATTTCAAGAAAAACTATCTTAAATATAATAATGTTATATGCAATAAACACCAATTATTCAAAAAAAGATCTTACATATAATAATACTACATGCAATAAGCATTAATATTTCAAGAATAAAAGGATTTTAAGTATAATATTACCAAAACTGTACTAACATAGTATGATATCACAAAATTTGTAGGAAATATTAAAAATAGCAGAATTACTTCTATTATATTCTAGAATATTTTTCCCCCTCTGGCTCTATTTTTGTTCATCAGTTTATGTTGTTCATTATATTCCACAAATGAGTGAGATCATGTGATATTTATCTTTCTCCAACTGGCTTATTTTGCTCAGCTTCCCCTAATCTGCTGTGTATTTCCTCCAATATGTTCTTTATTTGTGTTATGTCATTCTTTATCTCAGACTGTTCTTTTTTCATAGTTACTATATCTTTTTTCATACTGTTGAGCATTTTTAACATCATTACTCTGAACTCTGTTTCAGATAAATTTCTTATCTCTGCTTCATTTATCTCTTCTTCTGAAGAATTCTCTAGTGTTTTCATTTGGGAGTTGTTTCTTTGTTTCCTCATTTTGGTTGTCTGTTTGGGTCTGTGCTATGTATTACTTAGATCCTTCACACCTCTCAGTCTCCAGTACAGGACAGTGTTAAAGGCTGTTTCTGACTAATTGGATCAGGCAAAGACTCAAAGCCTTCAGAGACCGCCTCTGTCTATAGACTAATAGGATTCTAACTTGAATTGCCCCCAGGCAATCATCCTCATGTGTGGTGAGTTTTTTTCAACAGCAAGGGGCGGTTGCTTCTGCCTGGAGGCTAATTGTTACTTTTAATCTCTTAAGTGGCCTCAGGGCAAGGTGTTTTCCAATAGGGTGTGTTGACTGTCTTCCCCCCAGGCAAGGCAGATGTCTAAGTGGGAAAGATGTCTTCCTCTGTGTGAGGGAATGACTCAGCCCAGGAAACTTGGGGTGTCTGCCTTCTGAGCTCTATCCCCTAAGTCCCCAGTCCTGGGTCTGCTCTCACAGCTCCAGTTCACTTCACCCTCCCTCTGCCAGAGCACAAGGTGGGTGGCTCCACAAGGAATTTTTGTGCATTGGCCCTTTAAGAGGGTGCCTGAACGTTCAGCTGCCACTCCTTGGCAGACAGCACCCCACTGCTTTTCGCAGCTAGATGTTATGTGGGTACCCTCCTCAGTTTGGTGCTCTCTGCTGAAACCCCCTTGGGAAGATCCCAGAAGTTCTAGTTCGCCCCCCACCAGTGAGATTCTCTTTGGGACCTCAGTTGCCGTCTGTGGGTGCCCGGCCAAGACTTTCGGGCCTCCACCTCTCCTACCAGCCTCTATGCGGTTTCCTCCTTCAGTCCTATCAGGGTTCTCTGGGTTTTTATTGTTGCTCTCTTTCTAATTCTTTAAATTGTAGAGTTAGAGAATTTATTGCCATTTTTTCTTGTTTTTTGAGATAGGCCTGTAGAGCTATAAATTTCACTCTCAGGACTGCATTTACTCTGTCCCATAGATTTTGGATTGTTGTGTTTTCATTGTCATTAGTTTCCAGGGTGTTTTAAATTTCTTATTTGATCTCTTTGGTAACCCAATCATTGTTTAATAGCATGCTATTCAGCTTCCAAGTGTTTGAATTTTTTTGATTGTTTTTATTGTAGTTTATTTATAATATTATACCATTGTGGTCTGAGAAGATGCTTGATATAATTTCAATCTTCTTGAATTTGGAGAGACTTTGCCTGTGACCCAATATGTGATCTATCTTTGAAAATGTCCCATGTGCCCTTGAGAAGAATGTATATTCCGTGACTTTGGGGTGAAATGTTCTGAAGATGTCAATTAAGCCCATCTGATCTAGTGAGTCATTTAAGATTGCTGTTTCTTGCTGATTTTTTGTCTAGAGGATTTATCCAGTGATGTCAGTGGGGTATTAAAGTCCTCTACTATGTTTGTGTTGCTGTCAATCTCTCCCTTCATATCTTCCAGGAGGTTTTTTTTTTATGTATTTGAGTGCTTCTGCATTGGGTACATGTATGTTACCAGGGTTATATCCTCTTGTATTGATCCCTTTAGTATAATGAAGTGGTCTTCCTTATCGCTTGTTATGTCCTTCACTTTGAGATCTATTTTTTCAGATATAAGTATTGCTACCCCAGCTTTTTTCTCATTTCCATTTGCCTGAAAGATATTTTTCCATCCCTTCACTTTCAGTCTGTGTGAGTCCCTTGTTCTGAGGTGGGTCTCTTGTAGACAGTATATGTATGGGTCATGTTTTCTTATCCATTCAGCCACTCGATGTCTTTTGATTGGAGCATTTAGTCCATTTACATTTTAAGTTGTTATTGATAGGTACTTGTTTGTTGCCATTTTTATTTTTTGTGCCTGTGTTCCTTCTTCTCTTTTTCTTTTTTCTTTTTAACCAGTCCCTTTAGCATTTCTTGCATTGCTGGCTTGGTAGTGATAAACTTGATTGGGTGTTTTTTGCTTCTTCACATTCCAAATCATTGATTTGATTCTCAGCATCCTGTACTTTACTGTTGATTTCCTGTAAATTATTCTTCACTTCAGTTAGTATATAGTTTATTTCTGACTGGTTCTTTTTTTATGGTTCTTTTCATGCTGTTGAAGTTCACACTAAGTTTCTTGAAGTTCTCACTAATTTCCTTGAGCATTCTTTTTTTTTAAAAAATATATTTTTATTGATTTTTTACAGAGAGGAAGGGAGAGAGATAGAGAGTTAGAAACATCGATGAGAGAGAAACATTGATCAGCTGCCTCCTGCACATCTCCTACTGGGGATGTGCCCGCAACCCAGGTACATGCCCTTGACCGGAATCGAACCTGGGACCCTTCAGTCCGCAGGCCGACGCTCTATCCACTTGAAGTTCTCACTAATTTCCTTGAGCATTCTTATAACCACTGTTTTGAACTCTGTATCTGGTAGTTTGCTTTTCCCCATTTCATTTAATTATTTTTCTGGAGATTTCTCCTCTTCTTTCATTTGTGACATGTTTCTTTATCTCCACATTTTGGCTACTTCCCTGTGTTTGTTTCTATGTACTAGGTAAAGCTGCTATGTCTCCTGGAATTGATGGAGTGGCTTGAGTAGTAGGTGTTCTGTATGGCCCAGTGACTCGGCCTCCTCAGTCACCTGAGCTGGGCACTCTAGGTGTGTCCCTGTGTAGGTTGTGTGCACTGTCCTGTTGAGCCTGCATTGTTGTTGAAGTCACTAGGAGATACTGACCCCCAGGCCCATTGGCTGTGAGGACCATCTGTGACTACAGCAGAAGAGCTGCTGTGTAGGAGATGCCCCTGTGGAGCAGGACTTGCTTCAGTGGAGCTTTGGGGCTCACCGAGTCTGCCCCTTGAGTGTGTCACTTCTGGATGTGATAGGGTTGTAATGTGGCATTGTCTGAAGCTGTCTACTGGGTGCACTGGCTCAGGGGCCTCCCAGGAGGTGTAAATTCAGCCACCGTCTGGGACCTCCAAACACTAGCTAGAGTGAATGGCTGCTACTTGAATTGGACTTGGTGGTGCCCAGGAAAGACCAAGCTGTGAATCAACGTGGGCTGCTGTTAGTGCCTGGCCTAGGGCAACTTAGCAAGAGGTAGGGGATATGCAGAGACCAGATGCTGCTTGTTAGAGATTTTAGGGAAGTAAGAGAGACTATTTGTATGGAAATGCCACTGGAAATGGCTTGAATGAGCCTGCAGGTTGTGTGAAGCAGAGTCCCAGGGAATCACCAGGACAGAGTGAAAGTGTGTGACAGGTTGATGGAGACTCAGATATGGTGCTTTATCTGTCAGCTGCTGGTGGTGGTGGTGGTGGTGGTGGGGCACTCAGCAAAGAAACAATGGCCTCAGCCAGGACTTTTTTTATGGCATAAAGCTGGCCCCCTGCCAGGCAATTTAGTTCCTTCCTATATGTCCCTGATCTCTTTCAAGTGGCTGCCCCACACTGGAGCTCAAAGGGAGTGAGTCTGAGTAAGTCCATGAGTGGGCCCTTTAAGAGGAATTGCCTGGGACACCAGCAGCCTCCATGTCACTCAGCCACAATCCCTGCTGGATTTTACAGCCCAAAAATATGGGGACTTCTCTTCTAAGCTCTGAAACCCTTGGCTGGGAGGGAGGGTGGGTATGTGTGGGGATGGGCCCCCTTGCTCTCAGGGGGGAAACCTCCATATCTGAGATGTCCCTCCGGTTTTAAATGTCACACGTGGGTCTGCAGCCAGCCCATTTCACATCTCTGTCCCTCCTACCAGTCTTGATGTGGCTTCTTCTTTAATTCCCTAGTTGTAGCTAGATTTTAGGCAGTTCTGAAAAATGGTTTTTCTGAAGTTTCATTGTATTTTTGATGTGGTTGTGGGAGGATTTGAATACTACTTTTACCTATGCCACCATCTTAACCGGAATGGTTTCATCAATATTTTGTATGCTCTCAAGGCTTTATTTTGTGTATTCTTGCTCTGATATATATTATTTTCTTCAACTCACTTTTGGATTTATTTTTTAAAAATATATTTTTATTGATTTCAGAGAGGAAGAGAGAGGGATAGAGAGATAGATACATGAATGATGAGAGAGAATCATTGATTGGCTGCCTCTTGCATGCCCCACACTGGGGATCGAGCCACAACCCAGGCATGTGCCCCTACTGGGAATTGAACCATTATCTCTTGGTCAACACTCAACCATGGAGCCACACTGGCTGGGCTGGGCTTTGTTTATCATTCTTTTTCTAGTACCTTTAAGTGTAAAGTTAGATTTTTTTTCATGTTTCTTCAGGTAGGTCTGTAATGCTATGAATTTCCCTCTTTGGACTGCTTTCATTGCATCCCATAGATTTGGGGTTGTTGTGCTCTCATTTGCATTAATTTCAAGATATTTTCTGATTTCATCATTGATGTCATTGTTAACCCATTCATTGTTTAGCTTCTATGTATTTCTGTGTTTTTTAGTTTTTTCTTATGATTTCTAGTGTCATACCATTATGATCAGAGAAGGTGTCTGATATGATTTCAATCTTCCTGAATTTGTATAGACTTGTTTTGTGTCCTAACATGTGGTCTATCTTTGACATTGTTCCATGTGCACTTGAGAAGAATGTATATTCTGTCCTTTTGGGGTGAAATGTTCTGTAAATATCAGTTAGATCCATCTGATCTAGTGTATCATTTAAGGCCTCTGTTTCCTTGTTGATTTTTTTTGTCTGGAAGATCTATCCAGTGATGTCACTGGGGTGTGAAAGTCCCCTAATATGACTGTGTTACTGTTAATCTCTCCCCTTAAAGTCCATCAAGGGTTTTAAAAAATATATTTGGGTGCTCCTATATTGAGTGCATACATGTTTACAAGGGTTTTATATTTTCTTGTTAAATCATTCCCTTTAGTATTATGTAGAGGCCTTCTTTGTTTCTTGTTATGGTCTTTGTTTTTAAGTCTTTAACCTTTCTTTTATTGGTCTGGAAAGCTGTTTATTTCACCTTCAATTTTAAATGATAGCCTCGCTGGATACAGTAGTCTTAGATACAGTAGTCTTGCTTTTCATTACTTTGAGTACCTCATGCGGTTCCCTTCTGGCCTGAAGTATTTCTATTGAGAAGTCAGCTGACGTTCTAATGGGAACTCCTTTGTAAGTAATTTTCTTTCCCTCTCCTTTGGTCTTTAATATTCTTTCTTTGTCTTTAATGTTTGCCATTTTAATTATGATGTGTCTAGGTGTGGGTCTCTTTGGGTTCATCTTGTTTGGGACTCTCTGTGCCTTCTGAACTTGAGTGACTTTCTTTCACCAGTTTGGGGAAGTTTTCTGTCATTATTTCTTCAAAAAGGTCCTCTGTTCCTTGCTCACATTCTTCTCCTTTTGGTATTCCTATAATGTGGATCTTGTTGCATTTTGTGTTGTCCCAGAGCTCCCTTAAGCTATCCTCCTGCTTTTTAATTCTTTTTTTCTATTGCTCCTCTAATTAGGTATTTATTTTACCTTGTCTCCAAACTCACTGATTTGATCCTCTGCTCCATCCAATCTACTTTTAATTCCTTCCAGTGTGTTCTTGATGTCAGATATATTATTCTTCATTTCTGTCTGGTTCTTGTTCATGACCTCTATTTCCTTTTTCATAAAAAATAAAATTTAAAAAAAGAAGAAAAAGAGAGAATAAGGGATTAAGAACCTATTTGAAAAAATGATTGAAAACTTCCCTAACCTGGTGAAGGAAAAAGACACCCAAGTCCAGGAAGCACAGGAAGTTGCAAACAAGATGAAACCACAAAGTCCTACACCAAGACACATCATAGTTAAAATGGCAAAGGTAAAAGTAAAGAAAAATTTAAAAGCAGCAAGAGAAAGACAGTTAGTTGCCTACAAAGGCATTCCCATTAGACTGTCAGCTGATTTCTCAACAGAAACACTTCAGGCTGGAAGGATTTGGCATGAAATATTCAAAGTGGTGGAAAGTAAGGACCTACAACCAAGAGTACTTTACCCAGCAAGGCTATTATTTAAAGTTGAAGGATAAATAAAAAACTTCCCAGAAAATAAAAAACTAAAGGAGTTTGTTACTACCAAACTAATATTGCAAGAAATGTTAAAGGGCCTTTTTGAAGAAGAAGGAGGAGGAGAAGAAGAAGAAGAAGAAAGAAGAAGAGAGGAACATAGTTATAAAGAAGAAAGTGTCAATAAATGTATACCAATCAATAACCACTTTATTTTTTTATATATTTTTATTGATTTCAGAGAGGAAGGGCAAGGGAAAGAGAGAAAAAAATCAATGATGAGAGAGAATTATTCATTGGCTGCCTCCTGCTCGGTTCACACTGAGGACCGAACCCAAGAGCCAGGCATATGCCCTGACTGGGAATAGAACCACAATCTCTAGATTCATAGGTCAATGCTAAACCCTGTAGCCATGCCAGCCAGACTCAAAAATCACTTTAAATGTAAATGGCCTAAATGCTCCAATCAAAAGGCTTAGGGTAGCTGAACGGATAAGAAATTAAGAGACCCACCTAGGAATGGGTGATACACACAGACTAAAAGTAAAGGGATGGAAAAAGATATTTCATGCAAATGGAAATTTTAAAAAGCTGAAATAGCAATACTTATATCTGACAAAATAGACTTTGAAACAAAGGCAATAGTAAGGGACAAAGAAGGATGCTACATAATGATAAAGGAGTGATACAACAAGAGGCTATAACTCTTATGAACATTCATGCACCCAACATAGGAGAACCTAAATATATAAACCAAATGTTGATTAACATAATGGGAGAGATCAACATTAATACAGTCATATTAGGGGACTTTAACATACCATTAGTACTGATGAATAGATCTTCCATATAGAAAATCAACAAGGAAATAGCAGGCTTAAATGACACATTAGATCAAATGGATTTCATTGACATCTTCAGAGTATTTCACCCTAAAGCAGCAGTATATACATTGTTTTCAGGAGCACATGAAACATTTTCTAGGATAGACCACATGTTAGGACACAAAACAAGTCTCAATACATTTAAGAAGATTGAAATCATATCATCTTCTCTGACCAAAATGGTATGAAACTAGAAACCAATAACAAGAGAAAAACTGAAAAACACACAAAGACATGGAGTCTAAATAACATATTACTAAACAATGAATGGGTCAACAACGAGATCAAGAGAACAATCAAAAGATTCTTTGAAACAAATGAAAATGAGAACACAACAACCCAAAATGATGGGACATAGTGAAAGCAGTCCTAAGAGGAAAACTCATAGCATTACAAGCCTACCTCAAGAAACAAGAAAAATCCCAAGTAAACAATCTACCCTTATACTTAAAGGAACTAGAAAAGGAACAAAACAACAACAAAAAGACCAAAGTGGGTAAAAAGAAGGAACTAAACAATGGAGTCAAGACAGTCTCTTCAATAAATGGTGTTGGGAAAATTGGACAGATACATGCAAAAAGATGAAACTAGACCACCAACTCACACCATACACAAAAATAAACTCAAAATGGATAAAAGACTTAAACATAAGATGGGAAACCTTAAAAATACTAGAGGAATCCACAGGCAGCGAAATCGCAAACATATGCTGAAGGAATTTCTTCTCTGATAATGCTCCTAGGGCAATGGAAACTAAAGATAAAATAAACAAATGGGACTACATCAAAATAAAAAGCTTTTGCACAGCAAAGGAAACCATAAACAAAACAACAAGAAGACCCACTGCATGGGAGAACATATTTGCCAATGATATCACCGATAAGGGTTTAATTTCCAACATTTACAGGGAACTCATGAAACTTAACAACAGAGAGATAAACAATTCAATCAAAAAATGGGCAACAGACCTAGATAGACACTTTTCGAAAGAGGACATACAGAAGGCCGAAAGACATATGAAAACATGCTCAAAGTCACTAATCATCTGAGAGATGCAAATTAAAATGACAATGCGGTATCACATCACACCTGTCAGAATGGCTATCATCAACAAATCAACAAACAACAAGTGTTGGAGAGGATGTGGAGAAAAAAGAACCCTTCTGCACTGCTGGTGGGAATGCAGACTGGTGCAGCCACTGTGGAGAACAGTATGGAGCTTCCTCAAAAAACTAAAAATGGAACTCCCATTTGACCCAGTGATCCCACTTCTAGGAATATATCCCAAGAAACCAGAAACACCAATCAGAAAGGATATATGCATTCCTATGTTCATAGCAGCACAATTTACCATAGCGAAGATCTGGAAACAGCCTAAGTGCCCATCAGCAGATGAATGGATTAGAAAACTGTGGTACATCTACACAATGGAATACTATGCTGCTATAAAACAGAAGGAATTCTTACCATTTGCAACAGCATGGATGGAACTGGAGAGCATTATGCTAAGTGAAATAAGCCAGTCAGAGAAAGATAAGTGTCATATGATCTCACTCATATGTGGAATATAATGAACAAAATAAACTGATGAACAAAATAGATCCAGAGACATAGAAGCATGCAACAGACTGTGGAATCTTAGAGGGAAGAAGGGAGTGGGTGGGGAGAGATTAACCAGAGGACTTACATGCATTTTTGCAGTAACCCATGGACACAGACAATAGTGGGTGCAGGCCTGGTGGGGTGGTAGGTGTTGGGTGGAAGGGTCAATGGGGGAAAAAGAGGACATCTGTAATACTTTCAACAATAAGGATCAATTTTATGAAAAGAAAGGGAAACTAAGAAAACAATACCATTTACAATTGCACCAAAAAATACCTAGGAAGTAATTTAATCAGGAAGGTAAATATGTGTATCTGAAAAATTATAAGACACTGAAAAAAAATTTGAAGATACAAATAAGTGAAAGTATATATTGTGTTCATGGATAATTAAGAATTAACATAATTAAAATGTCCATACTACCCAAAGCAGTCTACAGATTCAATGCTATTCCTATCAAGATACCAATGGCATATTTCACAGAACTAGAACAAATATTCCAAAAATTTATATTGAACTACAAAAGACCCTGAATAGCCATAGAAATCTTTAGAAAGAAGAACAAAGTTAGAGGAATCACATTACTTGATATCTAAATATACTACAAGGCTATAATAATCAAAACAGCATGGTACTGGCATAAAAGCAGACCTTAAATCAATGGAACAGCATAGAGAGCCTAGAATAAAACCCTCACCAGGCCAGCTGGTGTGGCTCAGTGGTTGAGCATCAACCTATGAACCAAGAGGTCACGGTTTGATTCCTGGTCAGAGCACATGCCTGGTTGCAGGCTCAATCCCCAGTGTGGGGCATGCAGGAGGCAGCCAATCGATGATTCTCTTTCATTTTTGATGTTTCTACCTCTTTTTCCCTCTCCCTTCCTCTCTGAAATCAATAAAAATATATTTTAAAAAATAATAATAAAGGAGAAAAATGAAACAATGTTGGACTTGAAACCATAAAAATTCATGAAGAAACCATAGACAGTAAAACCTTGGACATTTCTTGTAGCAATATTTTTTTCTCATCTCCTCAGACAAGGGAAAGAAAAGAGAAAATTTAAAAAGGGGACAACATCAAACTAAAAAGTTTTTGCACAACAAAGGAGACCATAACAAAATGAAAACAACTCACTGAATGGAAATACATATTTGTTAATGACACATCTCATAAGGGGTTCATATCCATAATTTATGAAGAACTTATATAACTTCCAACAAAAAATATCCATTTAATAAAATGGGTAAAGAACCTGCATAGACACTTCTTCAAAGAAGAAATACAAATAGCCAATAGACATATGAAAATATGCTCAATGTCGCTAATCTTCAGGGAAATGCAAATTAAAACTACAATGCGATATCACCTCACATTTGTCAGACTGTCATCAATAAATCAACAAACAACAAGTGTTGGCGAAGATGTGGAGAAAAGGGAACCTTCATGCACTGTTGGTGGGAATACAGATTGGTGCAGCCACTGTGAAATGCAGTATGAAGTTGCCTCAAAAAATTAGAAATGGCCCTAACTGGTTTGGCTCAGTGGATGGAGCGTTGGCCTGCAGACTGAAGGGTCCCAGGTTCGATTCCAGTCAAGGGCATGTACCTTAGTTGCGGACACATCCCCAGTAGGAAGTGTGCAGGAGGCAGCTGATCGATGTTTCTCTCTCATCGATGTTTCTAACTCTCTATCCCTCTCCCTTCCTCTCTGTAAAAAATCAATAAAATATATTTTTTTAAAAATTAGAAATGAAACTACCTAGTGACCAAGCAATTCCACTTCTGGGGTTTTATGCAAAGAAAAGTGAAAAACTAATTTGAAAGATTATATGCACCTCTATGTTCTCTGCAGCATTATTTACAATAGCCAAGGTTGGAAGCAGCCAACAGGCCTATCAGTAGATGAGAGGATAAAAAAGCCGTGCATTACATTTACACAATGGAATACTTCTCAGCTACCAAAAAGAAGGATCTTATCTGTTGTGACAGCATGGATGGACTTGGGCAATATTATGCTAACTGAAACACACCAGTCAGAGAAAGATGAATACCATATGATCCCACTTATACTAATATGTGGGATCTAACAAACGAAATATACTACAAATAAAAGAGAAACAGACTTATTGCTGTCAGAGCAGCGGGGCTAAGGGGATTAGGTTAAAAAGGTGAAAGGATTAAAGAAAAAATAAAAAACAAAAAAGCAGCCCTGGCTGGTTATCTCAGTGGTTAGAGTGTTGAACCCTGGACTAAAGGGTCACAGGTTCAATTCCTAGTCAACAGCATGTGCCTGGGTTGCAGGCTTGATCGCCAGCCCCCAGTTGGAGTACATGTGGGAGGCAACTAATCAATGTGTGTCTCTCATATCGATGTTTCTCTCTCTGTGTCTATCCCCTCCCCTTCACTCTCTCTAAAAAAATAAAAAATAAAAATCAATGCAAAAAAATAATCTTGGGTGAGGATTAACAACAACAACAAAAATAGACAGAAAACAGTATGGTCATTACCAGAGGAAAACTGAGGTAGGGCTAGTCAAGAGAGGCTGAAAGGTTTTATAGATGGTGATGAAAAGAGACATGACTTGACTCCAAAAGGGCAGCACAGTAAGGGAAGCTACACTGACAGTCTCCCAGGACCAATCTAGAATGACCATTAAAATACAGAAAAAGCATCCTGAATAACCAACTGAAGGCTAGCTGGAGAGAACCCTGATAACCAAGAATGAAAAGTGAAGACCGCACAGAGATTGGTAGGAAGTGCAAAGGTGCAAAAAGGCTGGCCGGGCTCCCACAGACAGCACTGACATTCTGGAGGGATATCTCAGCAGTGGGAGGTGCCACCTGAAAACTCTGGGGTCTAAACCCTAATCTGGGTTGCCCAACCCAGATCACCAGAAAGGTGCCCACATGACATCTGGCTGTGAAAAGCAGCAGGGTTGCTGTCTGTCAGGGAGAGACAGCTGGAAATGCTGGCACCCACTTAAAGGTCCAATGCACAAAATTGTGTGTGCAGCCACTCACCTTGGGGTTCAGCAGAGGGAGGGCAGAGTGGACTACAGCTGTGTGAGGAAAATCTAGGGTTGGGGGCTGTGGGGTTAGAGGTTGGAAAGCAGCTGCCCCGTCTTCTGTGCTGAGTCAGTCCCCCAAACTGCAGAGGGCATCTTCCTCCAGCATATCTTTACCGTCCAGGCAGCTTTTGCCTGAGGGAAAGCAATTACCCTACCCTGGTGTAAAACCTATGGCCCCATCCTCTGGCATCTATGTCTTGCTGTGGTCAATGGCCTGAGGCTAATCAAGACTGAATAACAATCAAACTGCAGGCAGAGGTGGATCTCTAGAGTTTTGAGTCTTTGTCTGATCTTTTTCTGGTCCCAGAGCTAGGTAAAGCAGACCTTGGTGCACAGCTTGGTCCTTTACAAAGGCACCAAGCACCAGCAGAGGGAGCCATAACTTGTGGATTGCTGATATCTCCAAACAAGGTACTCAGGGCCAGTCACAAACAGCATCTGACATTGTCCTGCACTAGAGACTGGGAGTCATAACAGGTCTACCTAATACACAGAAACAAACCCAAACAGGCAGCCCATATGGGGAGACAAAAAAAGCCCCAAAGTAAACAACAAGAGAATTCTCCAGAAGAGGAAATAAATGAAATAAAGATAAGAAATTTATCAGGCATAGAGTTCAGAATAATGATGGCAAAGTTGCTCAACAGCATGGGAAAAGATACAGTAACTATGAAGAATGACATAGCTCTAATAAAGAACACAGTGGAAGGAACACACAGCAGATTAGGAGAAGCCAAGGATCGAATCAGTGAATTAGAAGACAGGGTAGAATAAATCACTCAATTAAAAGAAAAAGCAATTTAAAAATAGGAGGACAGTTCAAGGGAGCTGTGGGACATGAAAAGTAACAATATTTCCATCACAGGAGTGCCAGAAGGGGAAGAAAGTGAGCAATAGATAGAGAAGGTGTTTGAAGAAATAATGGCAGAAAACTTTCCTAACCTGGTGAAGGAAAAGGTCACACAAGTCCAGGAGGCACAGAGAGTCCCAAGCAAGAAGAACCCAAACAGACCCACGCCCAGACACATGTTAATTAAAATGCCAAAAATTAAAGACAAAGAGAGAATCTTAAAGGCAGCAAGAGAAAAGCAAACTGTTACCTACAAAGGAGCTCCCATGAGGCTGTCATCTGATTTCTCATCAGAAACTCTACAGGCCAGAAGGGAATGGCATGAAGTACTCAAGGTAATCTACTTATATAAAAACCCTGGGTGTACATCACGACCAGAGGCGCGAACAAGTGGAAGGAAGTCAGTCTTGCAGGGGTTGTCTTGGAAGCGACTGCACCCTCCCCTGAGCTGTTTCCCAGAGCTGTTTCCGGTAAGGGCAAGGTTTGAGGCAGGAACATGCCCTTGGAGTGTGGAGGAATATCTTTATAAAGTGTGCCGTGCCAGCACGGCCAAGGGTGAACCTGAGTGGGGGCGGCTAAAAGTCTTAAAAAAGACAGACAGGAAAGTGAAAGCTGGGTCTCAGTGGGACACTGCTTCTCTGAGAAACAGCAACCATGCCCACAGCCGTGTCTTTATTTTATAGCAGATGCCATGAGGCAAAGTAAGGACATGACCAAGATGTTTACAACATTCTCCTGGGTTTCAATCCTACCCAACTACATGCACCTGAACTCTTTCAAGCCTACATCACTCAGGCACGTGGGGCCACATGTTTGGACCATAGGTTCAAAGCTTACAACTATAGCTGTTGGCTATAATTGTGCTGGGAGGGCTTTGCCCTCCAAGCTGGGACTTGCACGTGGCAATGAGAAGACTGTGCCCTCTCATCAGTCCAAGGCTTGAACCTGTCCTAAACACTGTAGCGGCTCCCCACAATAAAGTTTTAGTACATTATATTAGAGGTTGTGGTGGTACTGTTTTACCCACAGCATCTACAGGAATTGCTGCAAATTTACTTCTCGGTGGAAGGACCTTTCATTCCCAATATAAATTACCCATTCCACTAAATGAAACTTCAATTTCTAGACTCGATATAAACAGTGAAGTTGCTAAAACTATTAAAAAGGCCCAACTTCTCATTATTGATGAATGCACCATGGCATCCAGTCATGCTATAAACACCATCGACAGATTACTAAGAGAAATTTGAATGTTGTATTTGGTGGGAAAGTTATCCTTCTTGGAGGGGATTTTTGACAATGTCTCAGTATTGTAGTGCATGCTATGCGATCGGCCATAGTACAAACGAGTTTAAAGTTCTGTAATGTTTGGGGATGTTTCAGAAAGTTGTCTCTTACAACAAATATGAAATCAGAGGATTCTGCTTATAGTGAATTGTTAGTAAAACTTGGAGATGGCAAACTTGATAGCAGTTTTCATTTAGGAATGGATATTATTGAAATCCCCTGTGAAATGATTTGTAATGGATCTATTATTGAAGCTACCTTTGGAAATACTATATCTATAGATAATATTAAAAATATATCTAAATGTGCAATTCTTTGTCCAAAAAAATGAGCATGTTCAAAAATTTTTAAATGAAGAAATTTTGGATATACTCAATGGAGATTTTCAAACATATTTGAGTGATGATTCCATTGATCCCACAGATGATGCTGAAAAGGAAAATTTTCCCATTGAATTTCTTAATAGTATTACTCCTTTGGGAATGCTGTGTCATAAATTAAAATTGAAAGTGGGTCCAATCATCATGCTATTGAGAAATCTTAATAGTAAATGGGGTCTTTGTAATGGTACCAGATTTATTATCAAAAGATTACGACCTAACATTATCGAAGCTGAAGTATTAACAGGATCTGCAGAGGGAGAGGTTGTTCTGATTCCAAGAATTGATTTGTCCCCATGTGACACTGGCCTCCCATTTAAATTGATTCAACAACAGTTTCCCATGATGCCAGCATTTGTGATGACTATTAATAAATCACAAGGACAAACTCTAGACAAAGTAGGCATATTCCTACCTGAATCCGTTTTTGCAGATGGTCAGTTATATGTTGCTTTCTCTTGAGTTTGAAGAGCATGTGACATTAAAGTTAAAGTTCTAAATACTTCAGCACAAGGGAAATTAGTCAAGCACTCTGAAAGTGTTTTCACTCTTAATGTGGTATACAGGGAGATATTAGAATAAGTTTCATCACTTTATCAGTCATTGTTTGCATCACTGTTGTTTTTATATCATGTTTTTGTTGTTTTTATATCATGCCTCTGTTGTTGTTATATCCTTTTGTTACTGTTTATTTATTAATAAATTTATATATTTTTTCATATACATTTTACTAATTTCCTTTCATCTCTCACACTTCTATTATAGAGAAAGGGCAAATAGCAATATTAAAATATTTCTGCTAGAAAAAAAACAAGAAAAAAAATAAAATAAAATATTTCCGCTAATTAATTCCCTTTTAATGTGCACGAATTTCATGCACCAGGCTACTAGTCCTATATAATAGCCCAGCAACTGAACAGTGGAACAACCAAAACAACCAGTTCACCAGTAGCTATGATGTGTACTGACCACCAGGGGGAAGACGCTCAACTCAGGAGCTGCCCCCTGGTGGTCAGTGCACTCCCACAGTGGGAGCACCGCTGGGATGACCCAGATGAGCAGCACTCCCACAGTTGGGCTGATCCCCACAGGCCATGCCCCCCACCAGTGCACGAATCCCGTGCACTGGGCCTCTAGTGGAAAATAAGGACCTAAAATCAAGATTACTACATCCAGCAAGGTTATCATTTAAAATAGATGGTGATGCCGAACCGGTTTGGCTCAGTGGATAGAGCGTCGGCCTGCGGACTCAAGGGTCCCAGGTTCGATTCTGGTCAAGGGTATGTACCTTGGTTGCGGGCACATCCCTACTGGGGGCGTGCAGGAGGCAGCTGATCGATGTTTCTCTCTCATGGATGTTTCTAACTCTCTATCCCTCTCCCTTCTTCTCTGTGAAAATTCAATAAAATATATAAAAAAATAAAATAAAATAAAATAAAATAGATGGTGAAATAAAGAGCTTTCTACCCAGACAAAATAAAGGCTAAAGGAGTTTGTCAACACCAACCCAGCACTGCAAGTAATGCTAAAAGGACTACTGTAATGAGAAGAAGAAACAGAGATAGAAGCTAGGCACACAGAATTAAAATGGCAATAAATAAGTAACCATCAATAATAACCTTAGTGTAAATGGCTTAAGTGCTCCAATCAAAAGACAAAGGGTAGCGGAGTGGATAAGAAAATATGACCCAACTATATGCTGTCTACAAGAGATCCACCTCAGAACAAAAGGCTCACACAAGATGGGAGTGAAGGGATGGTAAAAATTTGTCCATGCAAATGAAAAGGGAAAAAAAAACAACCTGTGGTAGCAATTCTCATATCTGACAAACTGATTCAAAATAAAGGCCATCACAAGAGACAATAAAGGTCACTACATAATATTAAAGGGGTCAATCCAACAAAAGAATATAATCCTGGTAAACATATATGCACCCAATATAGTAGCACCTAAATATATTTTCAAAAACTTCTGGAGGGCCCTAACCGGTTTGGCTCAGTGGATAGAGCGTCAGCCTGTGGACTGAAGGGTCCCAGGTTTGATTCCCGTCAAGGGCATGTACCTTGGTTGCGGGCACATCCCCAGTGAGGAGTGTGCAGGAGGCAGCTGATCGATGTTTCTAACTCTCTATTCCTCTCCCTTCCTCTCTGTAAAAAATCAATAAAATATATTTTAAAAAATAAAAAAAACTTCTGGAGGACTTTAAAGGAGAAATCGACAGCAATACACTTATAGTATAGGACTTTACTAGTAACATTCCACTGCCATACTGGATAAATCTTCTAGACAAAAAATCAACAAGGAAACAGCAATCCTAAATGACTCACTAGATCAGACGGAACTAATTGACATGTTCAGAACATTCCACTCGAAAGCTATGGAATATACATTCTTCTCAAGGAACATTTTCAAAGATAGACCTTATATTAGGACACAGAACAGGTCTCTACAAATTTAAGAAGATTGAAATCATATCAAATATCTTCTCAGACCACAATGGCGTGAAATTAGAAATCAACTACAGTAAAAACACCAAAAACATTCAAACACATGAAGGCTAAATAGCATGTTATTAAACAATGAATGGATTACCAATGAGATAAAAAAAGAAAATAAAAAACTTCCTGGAAACAAATGAAAATGAACACACAACAACCCCAAACCTATGGGACACAGCAAGAGCAGTCCTAAGAGGGAAGTTCATAGCACTACAGGCCTACCTCAGAAAACAAGAAAAAATCTTAATAAACTATCCAAGCCTACATTAAATATCTAGAAAGAGAACAGCAAGAAAAGCCCAGAATAAGTAGAAGGAAGGAAATAATAGAGATCAGAGCACAAATAAATGACATAGAGACTATAAAAAAAATACAAAAAATCAATGAGACCAAGATCTGGTTCTTTGAAAAGATAAACAAGATTGATTTAGCCAGACTCATCAAGTAATGGCGGCACCCCTACCCCCACTGAGCCCACCCCTCATGCACCCACCTTGGTAACAGTCACAGAGGGAACACTGATTCTGCTGCAATAGCTCTTGGCTCACAGATAATGTGCTCCTCTGCCGGATACGCAGGGCAATTGGAAACAAGTGTTGGGAGTCCCAGGGGATAGCATGGCTCTGTGACTCCATTTCTTTGTCTGACATTCTGGCCACTAGACAGTGGGCAGCATGGCAGAACCGCTGCCCTGAGTCCTTTCCCCAGTCTCTCAGCCGCCTCAGCCATGGCTCACACAGCTTGCCCTGCTGGAGTGCCCACTGAGGCTCTCTGCCCCATCCCCCTCCGGGAAGGAAGTGCCTGCTGCTGCCCGCTTCCTCCCCTCGCTGGGCCATCTGGACTCTCCTCCCTTCTCAGCTCCCGTTTGCCCACCTTCAGATGCTTCATGCTGGGCCTCAGGCTGCCTCTGCATTGAGCAGGGAACCCTTTGTTGAGTTGTAGTAGATCAAGTTTTTAAAGTTTCAGGGGGAGAGGCCAAGGGATCTCACAACACCATTCCTCTGATGTCACTAGATAAATATTCTTGAAAGATAGTCCAGGACATAAGGCAGTTGGTGACTGTGGGATAGTAGGAAATATATATGTAGTCTTTGTCCCTAGTTCCTGACACAGGTCCCACATCTCTTTAAATTCTGGATGCTAGGAGCCCCTTCTGTCCTAATAGGCCATGCTTGGTGGGCCCCCACATCGTTTCAGGGTGAGGGCAGGTTGCCAGAAAGACCAAGCCATGCTCCGCTGGGATGGGGGGTGGGGGGGTCTCTTTCCCTAACCTTCCCGGGAGGGGAGAGGACTGGAGATTGAGTTAGTAACTGTCATGCCCACGTGATGAAAGCCTCATTAAAAAACAAAATGACTGACCTAGGAGAGTTTCAGAGCTGACTAGAGGAGGAGCCGAGGTGCTGGGAGGGTGGGGATCTGGGCAGGGAATGGAAGCGCCAGGTGCCTCAGCCCATGCCTTGCACTCTGCGTCTCTTCCGCTTGGCTCTTGCTGACTTATATCTGTTTATAATAAACCATTAAATGAAAGTCAAGTAAGTGTGTTCCTGAGTTCTGTGAGTGGTTCTGCAAATTACCCAACCTGTTTACCGCTGGTCAGTCAGAGGTCCGCAGGCCTGGGACGGGCAAAGGTGCCAGAGGTGGGAACGTCTGTGGGCTGAGCGGGGATCAGCGGCAACTCGGCTGGTGCCGGGGCTGAGTTGACCCGTGGGACACCCAGCTGATGCCTGTGGAGAATCAGAGAACTCGTTGTTGGTGAATAAAAGCAGCACAGAGACTCACACACAGCCGGTCGCTGAGACCTGAACAATGGCCCCCAGCAGAGCCGCAGGCGCGCCGCCTCCCTCCCCGCGCAGTGCGCACTCCCTAACCCGCCAGCGAAATCGGGGCCCTGCGGCCTACACGTACAGAACGCTGTTGGTGAGCACTTTTCCACATTTGGGCAATAATCTACCTAATGCTTGAGAGCTCCCTAGGCTCTAAGTCAGGGGGACAGGGACCCTCCTCCGTGTGAGGCTGGAGCTGGTGGGAGAGGCGGCTGGAGAGGAGCCCGAGGGAGGTGGCTGGCGGCGCTCAGGGTGAGGGCGAGGCCCGCCCTCGGGAGGACCAAGGTTTCGGACGCTCGGCCACTAAATGCTGCTTTTCCTGCATTTTCTCCCAGGGCAATGCCTTCCGCTCCGGCTCCCTTCCCGAGGCCCCTCCCAGCCCGCAGGGAACCCCTGCCGGCCTGGCCCCAGAGCCCTGCTCACCGGGGAGGGGAGAGGGGAGGGGGGAGGCTGCGACAGGAGCCCGGGAACCCGGCGCCCGCCCCTTTGTCACCAGCCCCTGAGAAGGGGCGCGCCCAGGGGGTCTCGGGGCTGCAGGTCCGCGCACCGGGACACCCGCCGGAGGCCGCCGCTGCGGAGATTTCGAGGTAAAAATTACGGAGGCCTCTGTCTCCCCAGAAATGCCCCGGGGCGGGGCGGGGCGGGGGAGCCAAAGGCGGGGGCCGGCTCAGGTGGGAAGGCAAATCGTTTGCAAGCGGAGCTGCGTCCAGAGGTGACGCAACGCGTTGGTGAAGGCGCTGCCCGCGTCCCTTCTTAGTTAAGACCCCAAAGTCTCGCCAGACAGGTGTGCTCACCTGAGAGCGGGCTGCGGGGTCACGTCGAGAATGAGGCCACAGGAGAGACAGTTACTCACGCGGGGTCCCCATTGGTTTTGCCAGTCCCTCCAAGAAACTCGGTGCTGGTAAGTGTTGGATTCTGCCATCTAACGAAAACTGGGCTTTCTTACAAACGCCTGCAGCAGGGACCGCTCCCCTGGCCTCGGCTGCACACTGCCCGGGTAGTTTCCGCGGCCAAGGTAACAAACTACCACGAAGGGCGTGGCGTCAAACCGCCGGGAGGACCCTCGCTCTGCCTGGGGGCCGGAAGTCCCGCTCACCCGGCGTCCTGGGCCGCCCGCACCCCTTGGCTTGTGGCCGCATCTCCTCAGTCTCCAGCCAGCGTCTCAAATCTCGACTTTGTCCTCACATGACCTCGTCCTCCTAAAAAAAGTCAAAAATTGATTCAGTATTATCTCATCATCCGTCGTTGCAATACTTTACCAATGACCAGTGCTAGTTCCTGGGGAGATGACTTCAGAAAAATGACTAAGAAAATGGATTTTCAAGGACCGTGAGAACGCGGTCTCTCCACTGTCCCTCGTTGCGGGGCCCCGCGCTCCCCCGCAGCCCTGGCCAGGAGCTTCCTTTCTCCCTGGCGTCTGAGCTGCCTGCTCAGCCAGGTCCCCTCAGTGCTGGATTCTGCGGGCAAACTGGCCCAGCTGGATGGAGACTGGCTGCTTGGTGACACTCTAACCCCCAGACGCACAGAACAGAGGCCCTCTCGCTGGGTGCTGATCGGTCAGTGCTCCCTCAGTTTCCATTTCATCCACCAAAGACATCAAGCCAGGGACCAAGTTCCTGTCTCTGGTGTTTACTAGTACACTCCTGCATAGTGAACTAAGAGGGGGGGAAACCAATAGAAAAATGAAGAAATAATTGGAGAGAAAGTGACGCCAACAAGTGGGCATCCACAGGCCGCTGGGTGCCAGGCTGTACGTCGGGGTCCAGCGGAGACCCTGGCAGGTGCTGCCCTTGCCCTCAGAACCAAGGCTGGAAGGGCAGGCCTCGGCCCAGCTCTTCCACTTCCAGCTCAGCGTGGGGCTGGAGACCGGCTGGGTCACAATTGTTGGGGGAGCACACGGGATGGATCTGGAAAGACCTGCTTGGAGGAACTTACAATGCACCAAGGAGTGGGCTGCATGAGGGTTGCAGTGACAAGACTGGAGGGGGGGGGGGGATCCTCAGTCCTTCTCCCACTACAGGCCTCCAGGGCAGAAACCCAAGATTCCTGAAGGAGCCAGGAGTGAGGAAAGGGAGAAAGCAGCAGGTGGTAAAGGAGGATTAAAACTGGAGGAGGCTGCTCAGACAGCCTCCACTGGCCAGCAGGGGTGCTGGGGGTGGAGCAGGGGTCCCTGGACATGCCACTCTCTGACCATTTCCTCAGGCCGGCACAGTCAGAACAGGAGTTACTAGTAAGTAGTACAAATGCACCCCTCTTCCTGGCGGGGGGCGTGGCTGGCCTGCGGCCTGCTCCTACTCAACAAACTTCTTGCTGCTTCTGTTCCCGCCAGGAGGGCTGCAGAGCTTCCGTGCACAGGTTCGCCTTGTGGGTCAGCTGGGCAGGAGAATGAGATTCCCAACCACCTGCACAGATTCCTGGAAATTGAACGGAGAACCTGACGATCCTCTGTTTAGAGATTAGTCTGATTGTAAGCATTTAAGCCCAGCCTGGTGGCTCAGTGGTTGAGCATTGACCTATGAACCAGGAGGTCACAGTTCAATTCCTGGTCAGGGCACATGCCCAGGTTGCGGGCTCAATCCCCTGGGTCAATGATTCTCTCTCCTCATTGATGTTTCTCTCTCCCTCCCTCTCTGAAATCAATAAAAATATTTTTTAAAAAAATAAATAATTAACCAGCTCCCCAGGGCCCACTGACTTCAGAATTTTTCTGGGAAGCAACTACAATATGTGTCTTTAGGATATGTCTGCAACTGCCATTGGAATATACATGCAATTCTAGTCCTAGCTTTACTGTGTATGGCCAGAAAGCTCAACATTGAAAACTTGTGCCATCTCATCAGTAGCAGAGATTTTTCAAGTTTCAAAGAATTTCGAATTCTAAGTCCTGAGTGTGCAGGACTCTTCACATGCAGGCGCGTTCAGTCCTGTGCTGCGCTGGTCCTGGTCCCTTGTCCTGGAATGCAGGTCTCTCTCCATCTGTTCTCCTGCCTTTCTCTCTCATGCTTTTTCCACACTCCATTTTAACAGATTAATCTTTCTACCAATACAAAACTTGTTTATAATATCTGTCTCCGCCATTCAACATAAGTACCACAAGGGTAATAATGATGGTGATAATGGTAAAAACATATGGATTAGGATAATAGTATGGCTGAGCACTTCAGTGCATTATTTCATTTATTCCTCATAGTAATTTTATGCAATAAATGTATTTACTCCTTTTAACCGATGAGAAAGCTGGGGTTTGGGGTGTTAGGAGATATGACTGTCCTGCTCATTTTTCACCTTCCACAGGGACTAGGGTACCCAGTGTAACGCAAGCCCACACTGGCCTTAGTGCTCAGGATGGACTGTTGGCCTCAATGGCTGTCCTCTGTTTTACACCCAGTCACATTCTTCCTTCTTCCTCTTGCCTTAAGATGGATTTTGCGTTTGTCATTTGTTCTCTGAGTTGACAAGTGAGTGAACAGAACCTATTGTGCTAAAATACATTTTTTTCTCCAAGGAGAATGAATAATAGCTCATAACAGAAGAAGGAAAAAGTCACATAGCTTTCAAAGAAGAGTCCCTGTCTCATTAGCTTTATGTGGAAAGTTCAAAAAAGAAACAAATAAACAAAAAACATTGAGCACATTTAGGGGTCCCACCCCGAGTACTTCATAAAAACAGAGCTGTGAAAAGAAATGAAGCAAAGGACTCTTGCTATACAGAGGAGAAGAACTATGACGTCATGAAGAGGGTAGTGTTCAGGAAGTGAGTGCCAGCAGGCCTCCAGAGCTGATTTCCTGTGAAACATTAAGCAGAAAGACAGGGAAGAGCCTCAGAATACACAGGAAACTGACAAACTATACTGCTTTATGCTTATGTCCAAACAAAATTTCTTAGACAAATTGATCTTACGTATGTGTCCGAGTTTATTCACCCAAGGAGAGTACTGGCAAAATGGCAAAAGGAGTGTCCCAGCTCAGAGAGGTTTTGGAATTTATATGTGGGGGTGGGCGTGGGGGAGAGCAGGGAATGTGCAATTAGTTAGAGAAAGTTCTGCTTCATTTAACACGATCACAAAAACATCGCATCACCATGTCTCAGTCCAGTAAGGCCAAGGTCAGCACGGCCTTTGTTTAGAAGCTGGGGAAGAGGTCATATGTGCATCGAACTTTCATAAGAAACGAGAAGGGAAGAACAAGCAAGGTATCTGTAGTTGCTATTAGACAAGCCTAGTAACAAAGATTTATTCCCAATATGGCCCGAAGCCCTCGGCACAGAGGCGCCGCGCCCGGTCAGAGCCAGCAGGGCACCGGCCTGCCTTCCGCGAGCAGCGTCATTCATCCCTCGGGCGGCGGTCCGCCGTGCTCCTCACTCGCGCGCGGGCTTCGCGGTTTTGCTGATCCCACGACCTTGTCCTGTTCCTAGTCGGGGAAACCCCAGGCTCCCGAGAGATCACGCAGTCCCGGAACCGCCTCGGTCCCGGGGGAAGTCCCGTGTCGGCATTTCGGGGCGCTCCCAGAATGGGACCGAGGAGCGCGGAAGCCCGGGAGGGAGGGAGTGCCTGTCCCAGCTCCAGCAGCTCTCCCCGTCGGAAACGCACGCACCGCCAGCTGAGACAGATCTGAAAATGACTTCCCAATTTCTTCTTTCACCTTAACAACTATCTTTTCAACGCGTGATGCTAATAAGAAACAACTCCTGAAGTTAATCAACTGTCTCCAAAATGTCCCGCTCAGTGAATTATCCAACTAATGAGTTACACTTTAAAAACACTTAGAGCAGTGCAGAGCTCATTAACAAAATTCTAGAACTTATTGAAAAGTCATTTTGCATTTGAGATACCAAGAATGTCACAAAATTTCCAAGTAAAATAAGCTTCATATGAATATTAAGGGCAACTGTATGCAATTTAGAGTTTAATCTTTATAGGTTTCGTTTAGCTCGGAAGGAATGCGGCCGCTGGGGGGGGGGGGGGGGGGGCGGGCGGGTGGAAAAAAGCAACTTCCCTGACCGGGAATCGAACCCGGGCCGCGGCGGTGAGAGCGCCGAATCCTAACCACTAGACCACCAGGGAGGACGACAACGATTCTTAGACAAAAGTTTATCAGTCAAATGCTCCAATCCTGCGACCATAGCTTCTCCTTCGGATTCCCGAACTA